>NW_007259460.1:95275-114094 GCF_000164805.1 Carlito syrichta
TATATATATATATATCTGTCCTCACTTTCTAATAATAACCAAGCTTACAAAAAATTATTATAATACAGGTTGACTATCCCTTATTTTAAATGCTTGAGACCAGAAGAGTTTTATTTTTTCTTTCTTTTTTTATATTGTTTTATTTAAAGATGTGGGGTACACTTCAGTTAGGTACACAAATGTTCATCATGCAAGTACCCTTATTTATGAGGTGTGCCACCTCCTTCTCCTGGCAGTTTCCCACTACTGCCAATCCCTTTCTTACAGTATTATGATAATTGTTCAAGGTCCACTTATGAGTGACAACATATGGTACTCAGTTCTTTGTTTCTGTGATAGATCACGCAGTATTATAGACTCTAAGTCTATCCAAGTTGCTGCGAAGTTCATAATTTTGTCCTTTATGCCTGCCTCATATTCCATCATGTGTATGTACCACATTTTTTTTTTATCCAGTTCTCTTTCGATGGGCAGCATGCTTGGTTCCATGTTTTTGCTATCATGAATAATGCTGCAATAAATAAGCATGTGCAGGTATCTTTTTCATAGAGTGATTTGAGTTCCTCTGGGAATTTACTCAGAAGGAGGATTGTGGGGTCGTATGGAAGGTCAATTTTTAGACCTTTTAGGATTCGCTAAACTGTTTTCCACAGAGGTTGTACGAGTTTACACTCCCACCAACAGTGTAGAAGTGTTCCCTTTCTCCACATCCTCTCCAGCATCTGTTGTTTTTTGAGTTACTGATAATGGCCATTCTGACTGGAGTTAGGTGATATCTCAGAATGGTTTTAATTTACATTTCTTTGATGACTAGTGAGGCTGAGCATTTTTTCATGTATCTGTTGGCTGCTCGTATGTCTTGTTAAGAGAAGTGTCTATTCTTACGCTGCCCACTTTGTAATGGGGCTGTTTGTTTTCTCTTTTCAGCACATTTGAGTTCCTTGTAGACCCTAGATGTTAGGCCTTTGTCAGACATACAGTTGGCAAATATTTTTTCCCAGTTTGTGAGCTGTCTCCCTGTTGTCTTGATTGTTACTTTGACTCTGCAGACGCTTTTCAATTTGATGAGGTCCCACTTGTCTATCTTGTCTCTTATGGCATGGGCAGTTGGGATTTTGATCAGGAATTTGTTGCCAGTTCCAATTTCATAAGGGTGTCTCCTGCATTTTCTAAGGTTCTTATAATTTGAGGTTTTACATCTAGGTCTTTGATCCATTTAGAGGTTGATTTTTGTGTGTGGTGATAAGTAGGGGTCTTGTTTTAATCTTCTGCATGTGATCATTCAGTTTTCCCAGCACCATTTACTGAATAGATTCTCATATTCCCAGTGGTTGATGGTGGAGGCTTTGTTAAAGATGAGTTAAGTGAGAAATCGAGGTTTTGCTTCCTGACTTTCTATCCTGTTCCATTGGTCTCTATGCCTGGTCTTGTACCAATACCAGGCTGTTTTGATTATTGTACTTTTATAATAAAGTTTAAAGTCTGAGACTGTAATACCTCCAGCTTTGTTTTTTTGCGGAGGATTGTTTTGGCTATTAGTGGTCATTTATGTTTACATACAAATTCCTATATTGTCATTTCCAAGTCTTAGAAGAAAGCTGCTGGTAATTTAATGGGTTTGTGTTGAATCTGTAGATTGCCTTGGGTGGGATGGACATCTTAACAATATTGATAATTCCAGTTCATGAGCATGGGATATTTTTCCATTTGTTTGTGTCATTTTTGATTTCTCAAAGCAGTGTTTTGTAGTTTTCATTGTAAAAGTCTTTCACTTCTGTGGTTAGGAAGATACCAAGGTACTTCAATTTTTTTAATGCCTACTGTGAATGGGATTGTGCTTTTTTATTTGAGTTTCTGTTTGTTTGTTGCTGGTGTATAGGAATGCAACTGTCTTTTGCACATTTATTTTATACCCTGAGACTTTGCCAAAATCCTTTATCAGTGCAAGGAGGTTTTTGACAGATTCTCTTGGGTTTTCAAGATGTTCAGTTAGAGGGGATTATAGCTTTTACTGTGCATGTCATCTACAAAGAGGGATAACTTAACTTATCCCTTTCCTATTTGGGTACCCCTGATTTCCTTCTCTTGTTTGATAGGGCTTCCAATACTATGTTGAACACAAGGGGGTGAGATTTACATCCTTGTCTTGTTCTGGTTTTCAGGAGATATGGTTTCAATTTCTGTCTGTTTAGCAGTATATTGGCCATGGGTTTCTTATAGATGGCACTTACTATTTTGAGGTATGTTCCATCTATGCCTACATGTTTGAGGGCTTTTTTCAAGAAGAGGTGCTGGGTTTTATTGAGAACTTTTTCCTCATCTAACGATATAATCACGTGGTTTTTGTTTTTACATATTTTGATATATTTAATTGTGTTTATGGTCTTGTGGATGTTGACTCAGCCTGTATCCCGGGGATTTAGCCCACTTGGTTGTGGTGGATGTTTTTTAAGATGTGTTGTTGGATCCAATTTACTAGAGTCTTGTTGAGAATTTTAGCATCTATGATCATCAAGGATATTGGTCAGTAATTCTCTTTCTTTGTTAGATCTTTACCTGGCTTGGGTTCAGTGTGATGTTAGCTTCATTAATTGATTTGTGGAGAGTTGCATCTTTCTAGATTGCCTGGAATACTTTCAATAGGATTGGTATCAACTCCTTGTATGTTCTGTAGAATTCTACTGAAAAGCTGTCTGATCCAGGGCTTTTTTTTTTGCAAGTAGTTTTCTTATGACAGAGTCAATTTCCTGGGTTGTTATTGGCTTAAATAGGGTCTCGATTTCTTCTTGTTTCAACCTGGGGAGGTTGTGTGATGTCAGAAAGTCCTCCACTGCCTTTAGTTTTTCAAGCTTTTTTCTCTACAAGTGTACATAGTAACCTCTGATAATCTTTTGTATTTCTTCAGGGTCAGGTGTGACTTGAACTTTTGCATTTCTCATTGTGCTTTTTGGGGCTTTTTATCTTTTTCTTGGTCTGTCTAGTTAGGGGTTCATCAATCTTGTTTATATTTTCAAAGAACCAGATTTCTGTTTCTTTGATTTTTTTGTACTGTATTTTTGTCTTCTATCTCCCAAATTTGGGCTTTTAGTTTGGTGATCTAGATTTTGCTGCTGAATTTAGGGTTTTGGTGGTCTTGCTTTTCCAGCTTCCTTAGGTGGTTTGTTAGGCTGTTAACTTGTGGTCTTTCCATTTTCTTCATGTGTGTTTGTAGAGTTATGAATTCCCCTCTTAGTACTGTTTTCATGGCATCACACAGATTTTGGTAAGATGTTTCCTCATTTTCATTTGTTTCCAGAGTCTTTTAATTTCTGTTTTGATTTCCATGTTGACCCAGGTGTTGTTCAGCATCATGCTGTTAAGTATCCATTTCTTTGTGGGTTTTAGGGGAACTTTGATGGTGTTGATATTTATTTTTATCCCACTGTGGTCTGAGAAGGTGCATGGCATATTTCAATCTTAAAAAATTTGTTTATGCTTGATTTATAGCCAAGGATGTGGTTGATCTTAGATTAAGTTCCATGTTGCGATGAGTAGAATGTATATTCCGTGGTTGTTGGGTGGAGTGTTTGGAAGTCCACATGGAGAAACATCATATTGAGGTTCCAGGTCCCCTTGTTGATTTTTTGTCTTGATGATCTGTCTAGGGTTGTTAGTGGGGTATTTAAGTCCCTAGCTGTGATAATGTTAGATTCATTATCTTTTTTTAGTACACCTAGAAGATGCTTTATGAAAGTTGGTGCTCCTATGTTGGGTGCATCTATGTTTAGGATGGATATTTCTTGTTGATGGATTGACCTTTTTAATCATTATGCAGTGGCCTTCTGTAGCTTTTTAACTTTTTGATAGCCTAAAGGGTATTTTGTCTGATATTAATATCTGAACTGTTCTCTTTTGCATTTTGTTCTCTTGAAAATTTGTTTTCCAACCACTTACTTTGAGTCTGTGAGAGGCCTTTCTGGTGAGATGAGTCTTGAAAACACTATATTGTTGCATCATGCTATTTTATCCAATTTACCATTCTATGCTTTTTCAGTGATGCATTTGGTGCCTTCACATTTGGGTTAATTATTGAGATGTGAGAGTTTATCCCTATCATGGGGTTCTTATAGTTTGTTGTTGCTGCTGTTTGTTTGTTGTATTTCTATTGACTTTGAGATTGATTCATGTGTGCTGTCAATCTTTTTCCTGCATTCTTAGGAAGGATGTGGTCATTCTTTTTTTCTCTTTCTTCTATTTAATGCTTTCTTAAATGTTCCTTGTAGAGCTGGTCTGGAGACTGTGTAAATCCTTAGGGATTAAATGTCTGGGAAGGATTTTAATTCTCCATCATTTACAAAACTAAACTGGGTAGGCAATTCTTGGTTGAAATTGTTTACCTTTGAGAAATTTGAAGATTGGATTCCAATCGCTCATAGCCTGATGTGTGTCTATAGATAAGTCTACTGCTATTCTAATTGGTCTTTCCCAGTAGGTATTCTGACTCATCTCTCTTCCTGCCTTTAGGATATTTTCTTCTATATCTGCTTTGTGTAAGTGAATTACTATGGGTTTAGGAGCTAGTCTTCTCATTTGTTGTCTTGCAAGGGTTTTCTGAATCTTTTGTGTTGAATGGTCGCATCTCTGATGAAAGGAGATAAGTATTCTTGGATAATTTCATGGAATGTTTGTTCCAGAGTGGTCTCTGTTTCTCTATGTGCTTCAGAGATTCCAATTAATGTTAGGTTCAGCCTCTTGATATAATTGCTCATCTCTTGGAAGCTTTGTTCTCTCTTTTTAAGCTTCTTTTCTATGTTTTTAAAAGTTTGAGTTAGTTCCATAATTTGGTCCTCAAGCTCTGCGATTTTTTCTTCTGCTTGGCTAATTCTGCTTTCCATGCTTATCAGTTTCTTCTCTATTTCATTCACTGCATTATTTATTGCTGTTAGCTCCGTTATTAATGCCTTCATTATTTCCTCTTGTTTCTCCTCATTTCTATTTATTCTTTCTATTAATATATTGATACCTGGGTTTGTGGTTTGAGACCAGTCTTTCTGGGGGCTCTTCATTAGGTTTGAGTTCTGAAGACCATATTCTCCCAGAGGTCTGTATGAGACCCATATACTTCCTTTGGTTTCTCTTTATTTGTGCAGGTTTTCCTCCCCTCCCCCCTTTTTAAACATCTTCTTCTTTAATTCTATTGTTCAATGAGAGGGGGGTATAGCTTTACTTCTGTTTGTGCAGTCTCCTGTTCTTCCTTATGTAGATCCTCTAGCTTTGTTCAATTTTGAAATTGGATGAGGGTAAGAATTTTTGCTTTTTGCAGTTTTGAGATATAATTAAGGGGGAAGCTGTGATCAGAAGCTATCTGCAGATCCCAGTATCTGCTGACAGGTGTATGGGGCCTCCTGGAACCCACTTCCCAGAACATTAAAATCTGTCCATGAAGTAAGGGTGTATGTTTGTTCCCTGAAAGCAAAATGAGATAAGCAAAAGGGAAAGAACAGAAAAAGGAAGGAGGAAGAAAAAAGGAAGGTGAAGAGAGAGAAAAAGAAGAAGAAAATCAGACAGGCATTCCATCTAATGAATAAATAGAGAAGCCAACAAAGACAAAAAAAACTAAAAACATACAATCATGCAAACAGAAAACCCCTGTTGATGTACTTGCCATCAAAAATACCCATACACAAGCAGAAAATCTAAAAAATTTATTAAAATAACAGAAACAAAGCAAGTACTAAAACATAAACAAAAAGTGGAAAGAGAGAAGAAAAAAATAAAAACTAAAATGACAAAAAAAAATTGCTCTGTGGTCATGTCTGTAATTTCAGATCCCTTCTGGCTGCTGCTGCTGTGTTAAGGAGTGGCTCTGGTTCTAGCCCATCCCCTCTGCTCTCAGCATTGACTGACAGGGTTACTCTCAGTGTGGACCAGATGCCCCATGGACTACTGTGGGAGGAAGATGGATCAGATCAGGACTCACCTAACTTGTCTGCTGCTGCTACTGCTGTCATGTCTCCCACTCAGATCTCATGTGTCTGTGCCTGTTCCAGGTTGGCAGAGGAGTATCTGTATCTTTGAGTCCAATGAGGAAATAGACTCTGGGTCCCAGGTTGGAGGCTGAACAGAACTGGGTGGGTTAATGCAGATCTCTGCCAGTTTCCAGGACAGAGAAGATGGTGCTGGTTGGCATTTCCTCACATGCAGCAGGGGTCAGTTCCAGATTTCCATGCCCTGCCTCACCATGGTTCCTGATGCTTATGCCCAGTTTGATGTCACAGGTGATGACATGGGCCAGGTGCCAGGTGATGAGAAACAGCTATTCTCTGCTGCCTCCTCTCAAGTGAGTCCTGAGAACTGCAGAAAATCCTGTGCAGCGGGGGCTCCAATCTTAGGGTGGAGCTGGGTTGCAGCCACTTCCAGAGAAAGTCCCAGGTGCATGAGCCCATGAACTTTCACTCACCCACCAGCACACAGTCATTCACATAGAAAGTCTTTATAGACACTCACTTTTGTGGAGAGCCTTGTACTCTGACCTGTTCCATCCCATCTTGCCTTTCCTCTCCAGAAGAGTTCTACATATCAATTTTTTGGGGGTATTATTAAATATGGAGATAGGATCCAAATCCAAAGACAAAATATATATGTGTTTTATATACACCTTATAGACGTAATATGAAGTTTATTGTATATATCTTTAATCATTTTGTACATGAAACAAAGTTTATGTGCATTAAACCATCAGAAAGCAGAACCACATGCCACCCATGGGAATAATCTGTAGTTGTTTGACATCATCATCATTTCTGACTCTGAATTTATATGCCTCCAATAAACAATTATTTTCTTACACTTATTTACACATAAATACTTAACAGTAAGAAATATGACATTATGACATGCCATTTACACAGTGAGCAATGAATGTGTTCAGGGTAACTGAGCAATACAATGGCATCATCAGAACACCTGCAGCAGCCATTAAACAACAGCAATGGCAAACAATAGCAGGCTTTAAGTCCCCACCTATAATGCTGTTTTAATTAAAAGACTACTGTACACTGTGTTTATTTTATTTTATTTATTTATTTATTTTTATTTCCTTTATTAATTATTTTGCTGAGAAGAAATCTCAGAAGTCATTAATAAACTAGAAAACGAATACTCTATATATGAGGAAAAAAAGCATTCTGCCGAATGCTATTAAAAGCTGTTTGCTGGTTGGGCATGGTGGCTCAGGATTGTAATTCCAGCACTTTGGAAGGCAAAGGAGAGAGAATTGCCTGAGCCTAGGGGTTCAAGACCAGCCTGGGCAAATTGACAAAACCTCTTCTCTACAATAAATTTAAAAATTAGCCAGGCATGCTGGTGTGCCCATGGATTTTCCACTACTTGGTAGACTGAAGTGGAAAGGTTGCCTGAGCATAGCAGGTCGAGGCTTGGATGATCATGAGTGCGTGACTGCACCCCAGCCTGGGTGAAAGAGTGTGATTTCCACTCATGAAACAAACAAAAATATTTCTTCCAGAGTAATCTGCCTCATTGACAATGTAGTTCATGTTAGAAGTTTCACTTAGATTGTAATGGACATGATTTTATGAACATTTGATTTTAACAGACATAATTTCTTGTTCTGTTTTAAATATACACTGCTCTAACTCTTCAATAGATTCATTGCATGTTTTCCATGTCATCCATCGGCACTTTTCCTGCAGTGTTAACATCATTTTTATCATCATTATTATCACAATAATCTTGGTTCATAACCAGATGTCAATGAATACACAAATGGAGCCTCATAAATTACCAATGTTAAAACTCTTTATTATCCACTTCTTCCTGCTCATTAGCAGGCCCTGAAGTCATATATTTTTGTGTATGTAAGGAGACCAGGCATTATTTTTTCAGCACTTGATACAGAATTCTGCGGAGTCATTATCTTGTTCATTATCATCACTGAACATAGTCACTGAACGTATAGGCCAGAAGTTGGGCTAGGCATGTACAATTAACTGTGTCTTTTGTCATTGAATTTCAAGTATTGGCAACAGCACATATGGCATCTTTCATGCTAAACTCCTTTATAAACATTCCACACCTCTGCTCACTGGTATTAGCATGCTGTTCAAGAAAGTGTTTTTATATTTATTCTTCATGGATCTAAGGATGCACTTGTCACTTGGCTAAATAATGAAATCATGTTTGGAGAAAACTGCAAGGAAAAACATTATTTTTTAATGGAAATTTCAAATGGAGGATGTGCAGAACAATTGTCAAGAAAGAATACATTTTTGCGATCATCATGTGGTCCAGTTTTCCTGCAGTAAACCCAAACTGCTAGTACAAAATATTTGTGAAACTAATAAGAAAAGATGTCTCTGGTGATCCATGTTTTTTTGTTTGCATAATATAGTAATGGACTGGTAAGAAATTTACTTATGGAAAACAGTGAGAATTTTTGCTTATCACAGCAAGTTTGCATTTAATGTGTGCCTGTTGCATTAGCATATCCCAGCACACAGCTATTCTGTTCTTGACATTCTTAATTCCTGTTCAGGCTGTCTCATCTGCTTTAGCCATTATCTTTCTGGAGCAATAATAATAAAATAGCGATGGTTCATCAGCATTAGAGACTTGTTCTAGTGGCAGGTTTTTATCAGTGATGACCTCGGCAAACTCATTAATAAATGTATCTGCTGCTTTGTGATCAGCAGTTGCTTTATCACCACAAATAATAAGAATATAATGCCATATTTGTTCTTAAATATTTGCAATCAACCTTTTGAATATTTATACTTTTCCTCAATTTTCAGTTTCCTTCCATTTTCATTTCATCATTATAGATCTTTGTTTGTTTTGTCATCGGAGTGTCATAAAATGGTTTGTGTTCTTCACTTTAGTGTTAATGCATCAACTCTCTCAAAAAATCATTAATCAAGATCTTCCTTTTTGGAAGTTTCATGTGTTTTATTTTTCTGTAACTTCTGTTCATCATTTTCAGTATAGACCTTCCAGTTTGTCTTTTTGTTTCTTCAGGACGTAAATGGTTGTAGTTCTGACAGCATACTCTTCTGTCAGACATGCACTTAGAGTGCTGTCCAGTTTCTCCAACATCTTGACTATCCATGCTATAACTAAACATAAATGATTCTACTTTTCCTTATTACTGTTACCTATAGGAATATCAGCAGGCCTTTTTGACATTTTAAACAATATCTTCCCCCTGCAAAGCAGACAATAAGCAAGAAAATGCAGTGAAGAATGCAGATAGGTCTTGTCTTAGGTGGGGCAACATGCCACTGGTCATTCAACCTGCACATGTGACATTTTATTACCCTTTGTAAATGTGCTTGTGTGGGGACATATGAGCATGGAAGGAAAAGATATGTTGAAGTTAAAAGGAGATAGGAAGGTGTTCTGTTTATTTGTTTTCCCTGAGGGACACTGAATAAACTGTATGCTGCTCACTTGCTCTTTGACTATAAAGTGTAGAATTTTCCAATTGTGGCATCATGTCAACACTCATAAAGTTTGGACTTGGGGACATTTTTGGTTTCATATTTTTAGATTGGGATGCTCAACCTGTACAATGTAGCTAGGAAACAAATGAAGATGTACGCATGAAGTTCAGTGAAGATGAGCTTGAGAGATAAGAGTGAAGGATTACACTGTAGTTGCTCTTGGGCAAAAGGCGGGTCTGGAGCTCTAGAGAGAGCCCACACTTCAGGGTCTTTGCTTTCTCACAGCAGCTCTAGCATTCATCACCATATGTCCTGTGTCCAGAAAGTGCTCAATAAATACTTTATGAACTAACTAGGATAGAACACTTGTTTATTTCTATAACACATACTGTTAGACTATCGTGTACAATACACTACCTTAAGGGCGAGAAAATATCATTAGCACATACCCTAGAGTTGAAATTCTAGTGGAGAGACAAATATGCAAGAAACGAACAAGTAAATATGCAGTATGTCAAATAGTGAAAAGGGATTCAGTGAAAAAGTAAAGTAGAGTGAGAGAAATAAGAAGGTAGAAAGGGAGCTGCTTTTTTTTTTTTTGCATTGGGAGGTCAGATCAGTTTTACAGATAACATTTGACTGGAGACTTGGAGGAAACAAAGATTTGTTGATTTGGGGGAGAAAGAATTTGAAGCCAGAATGAATAGTAAATGCAATGGTCCTAAAGTGGAACTCAGGCCTTTCAGAGGAAGTCAGTGAATAAGCAAGAGGTGGGGAAATAGGACTAGAGAATTAGATAATTTATAATGGTTTCCTCGGCAGGATCCTTTTTTTTTAAGAGCAAAGTTAGAGACCAGAATATTAGTTGGGGAACGGGGAAGCCAGTGGAGGAGTCAGGACTAGGTGAAAGGATTTGGCTTGCTTAAATATCCCTGGTTATAATGTGGAGATCATATCATTAGCAAGATCAGAGAGAAGTCAGGAAAGCCTGTTGAAAATTGACTGGATTCACAAAGGCAAAGAATGAGGGTGAGACCTAGACATTGTTGAAGGCAGCAAGATTTCTTCTCTAGGTGGAATTGAAAGACAGAGTCTCAATGTTTGCTGGTTAACTGGGTGAGAGATACAAAGGCAATAAGTTGAGCACTACTGCCAAGTTTTTGTTTTGTTTTTTTTTTTTAATTTGACCAACTAAAGTAGGGCGTTTCTATTTACTTCTATGGTAAAGACGGGTGAGTACAGTAGGTTTGGAGCTATCAAATCAGCAGGATAAAATTCAGGGAGCGGTATGGGCTATGATTCAAATGAGAGGGTTGTAGTTTATAAAGCCACGCGTCTTAGTTTGGGTACTTCAGAAACAGAAAGTGGCACCCAGGGGCAGCGAAAGAAAAAGATGAGCAGTGATACAGGGGGCGTTGGCAGGCGATGGAAATGAGAAGACAAACAAGAAGTGTGTGCGCCATCCTGGGCCTCACTGCAGAGAGCTTGAAGAGGTACACCCTCTTCTGTTAAAAGGCCATATGGTTCAGGAAGAATGGCAAAGAACACAACAGCCAGCAAGAGAGAAGAGTCGAGTGCAAATGGTTTCCCATAATGTGCATAGGTCAAGTGCAATGGAAACTAAGAAAACAGGTGGAAAAGAGGACACAAAGATGATGAAAGGAAAGGAAAAAAGAACTTTTCAAGGAAACATTATTACCCTAATGTGACCCAATTTTTTCTTTATTAACTTATTTATCAGAAGCATAAATCTTGTTCATTCTCAATTTATTCAAAGTGTTTTGAAAATTTTAAGGTGCTTTCTAAATACTTATATACAAATGCCCATCTCTAAAATGCACATACAAGAAATTTTCAAGCTGTTAAGACACAAATTTATATTACACTTACAGTCATGTTTTAATAGGACTCAAAGAAGAAATCTATTTCTCACAATTTAGAATCATCTAATTTCCTAAACTTCTAGAAATATTTAATAGTTAAAAAATCTATTAAATTTTTTAAGAGTTTACATAGTGACCATAATAAAATAGCAGACATTAAAACTGACTTTAAAATGTCATATGGAAGATACCTAGATATAAAAATACATAATCAGATATTAAATATTTATTTCCCAATAATTCCATTAAAACTATAGCTCCGTACTCCATTTCTTTTTTAAGCTTATTCTGCATTTTAAAGCTTCAAATGCTTAGAAAATAGATAGCTCTTTGACACAAGAGAGCACATGAACTTTCAACATTACACAAAGTTGTAAATGAGTATGGAGCTGGTGGAGATTCTTAATTAAGACATTCATGCAAGTTTGGGTGTTTTCTTCTCATTTTGAAATCTTCTGAAAGTAGATGCTAGATAGAAATACTAATTGGCGTGTCCCTGCAGTCATTTCTTAAAGTTGCCATTGAAAATTACGACAAACTTGGTGGTTTAAAACAACATAAATGTATTATTTCCCGGTTCAAGAAGTCAGAAGTCCAAATTCAAAGTGTTGGTAGAGCTGATTCCTTCAAAAAGCTCTGAAGGAGAGTCTGTCCCATGCCTTTCTTCTAGCTTCTGATGGCTGCTGGCAGTCCTCCGCCTTCCTTACTGAGTATCTGTCCTCTAATCTCTGCCCCATCTTCCTGTGGCCTTCCACTCAGGGTCTCTCTCCCCTCCTCTACTGTCCTCTATATAAGGACATTCTTCACTGCATCGGGGGTCCAATCTACTCCAGGATGACCTAATAAGATCTTTAACCCTGCAAAGACCCTTGTTCCAACTGAAGTCTCATTCTGTGGTTCCAGACACGAATTTTGTTGGGACACTGTTCATCCCACTACTGCTCCCGTTAATGTGTATTTCTTATTTTGTGGTACCTTTTGGTAATTTATTCTGCTCCTTTAATAATTCCTACACTTCTTTCTTAATCTTCCTTGGCTAGTGTCATTTATCCTGGGGATTTATTAGATAAATGAATTTAAAACAACAATATTCTTTTAAAAACGACTTTCTTATGAACAGGAAAGCTCTTAGTAAGTATATAGGTAGTGAATAACAATCCATTGGAATGTATAATTGTCTTAAATAGCATTTTATTATGACTCTCAGAAGGAATTGTTTATTGTACTGCTTCTCAATTTTATTAACATAATATTTAGTTTATGGGAAAAGGATAAATGAAACAATGCACTGCTTATTTTGGATAATGTATATAGAATGTATTGATTAAATTGAATTGTAATAAGTGTGTACAGGGCATACTGTGTGTGTAAATGTAAACATCTGAACTGGAAAAAAAATTATATACCTGAGTCTAGGATAAAAGTCACTTAATAGAAATCTGACTTACTTTAATATTAACAGTTAAGTTATGCTAAATTTTATTCTGACCAAGACTTAAAATATCATTAATTGCAAATTCGCTTCTCTGAATAAGAAACATTTCATCTTTCTATAAGTATCTCCTATGATGCAAATAGTTTACAGAATTTCCAATTTTATAAATTCATATCAGAGTTTAATGAATATTTCCTATTCTATGTTAAGAAAAATATCAGTTCCTCTTCTATAAATGTCATAAAAGCTATATAAATATTTGTGTGTTTATTGCAGTTCTATTCCCAATAACAAAGATATGGAATCAGTCTAAATGTCCATCAATAAATGACTGGATAAAGAAAATGTAGTATACATACACAATAGACTACAATTCAGCCATAAAAAAGAATGAAATCATATATTTGTCACAACATGGATGGAACTGGAGACCATTGTTTTAGGTAAAACAACTCAGAAACAGAAAGTCAAATACCGCATATTCTCATTTATAAATGGAACTAAATAAGATGCACACAAGAACACAGAATGTGTAGTACCAGACATTGGAGACTTTAAAGTGTGGGAAGAGGTATAGGAAGTAAGTTATGAGAAATTACTGAATGGGTACAGTGTACATTTTTGGGGGGTAATTGTTGCCCTGATTTCACCTCAACACAATATATCCATGTAAAAACACTGCACTTGTATCCCCTAAATTTAAACAAATAAAACAAAATATTTCATGTTATTTAATTAGGGGAAGTACACTTTATGGTAAATAAATATTTTGAATGTTTTAATTGATACCATATCCCTTTAAATACTCAATCCATTTATTACAATAATTGATACCATATCTCTTTAAATACTCAACCCATTTATTACAAGTAATTTAATCAGAAACCTGCCCTGTAAACTACTGAAATCTTATCAATAGATAGAATAAACAAGTTTAGTATTAAACCTCTTCTTAAGGAAAGTGACAAGTAGATATACTTGGCACATTTTTAAACATTTAGCAAATATCAGCTTCAATATTCTTAGTTTCAGCTAAAATTCACCTTCTAATTTTCATAATTCATGTCAGTGTCCCATATGCCATATGACATGTTGCTATAAGCCTAAGGTGATTTTTAAATTTAATTATCAACATTTCCATGATAGCATATTGACAAAAGCTCAGAGAGATGTAAGAGGCCATTATGTTCAAAGGTAAAGAACATAAGATGGATTTGATGCATATCATGATAAGGTTTACTATTGTTTTTTAAGCCTATACCGTTTCCATAGCTACAGCACGAAACTCACAATCACCTTTTTTTTTGTAATATGCTAAAGAATAACTATAATATTCTGACACAGTATAACTTTCACTGAATATACTCTCATATAAAAACAATTTTCATTTTACATCAAGCTATATAAAACATGAACTCATGAGCAGGAATGTTTTATATTAATTATGAGTAATAATGCTTTAGGTTCTAAGGGCTTTTATGAAAATGAAATAAAGGCAGAATAGGGAAATAAAATAATTTAGCTTAGGTGATGGTACTTTATTATAATTATGCAATTTCATTTTTATTTATGTTGCTGTAAGCCACTGTTTGCTTATTCTAATCAATGCCTAAAAATTAAGCTACACTTTGTTGTCTGTCACATCAATTGAGATCTATTTTCTTTAAAACAGTAAACATTTGACAGAAGCTCTTTGAATGGTAGTCCTTTCTTTCTCTCTCTCACAGCTCAAATCTTTGGGTAGAGATGAAATGTCCTCCACTCTACCTTCATCATTTAATTCTATGTTTGTCATGATTAAGTCACTTATCTTTTCCAGTCCTAAGTTTCCTCATTGAAAATGCAGAGAAGACAGAGCAAAGTGTTTGACCTCTCCCTAGCAAAGACATGGCAATGAATAAAATAGGACATTGTAAGAATGAAAGAAAATGCATCTATAAAGAATATTTTATACTTTTCAAAATAATTATCACAGCACATGTTGGATTATCTCTTCACTTTCATTAATTCTTCAATTAAAGAGGAAAGCATAAAATAGCAAACAAATGTAAAGAAATATTTTTGTCTAAAAGTCAATTGCTTAGACTTTTTATCTTGAACTTTTGGATTCCCATTGTGCAGGTGCAGTTTTAGAATAAGATGAATGCATTTACAGAATTTAAAGGTTTTGTTGAATGACTGAATCAGCCAACCCTTCACAAACTATCTTCTGCTTAAGCCTGCCAGAAATTGTCAAACTACTTTAGAGGCTAATGACTGACATACACCAATTGTATATTGCACTACAAAGTCCTATGAACAGACTCAACATGACTGCTCTTTATTTTAAGTGAGAAAGCAGATTTATTGAGAGGACAGAGAAGCTCCCACAGTGGGAGGGGACCCAAAGGAGTTGCCTCAACACGACTGTTCTTTAATGGTGAAGAAATATGATCTCTATATCCTGCTCTCATTCTCTTAGGATAAAGACATGTTCTCAACTTAAGATCAAACACTATAATCAATATCCCTTGAAAAATCTACATAATTCACATGCCTTATTCATAAAATCTGTCAAAAAAAACTTGGTTAGGTTTTCAATTAACTTCATTTAATTCGAATCACAAAATGTGGAGCTGATCAGCTTTTGTAGCTTTTCCTAATCAAGCAGGTTGTGGTTTGGCCAAAATAAAGAGATTATTAGAAAAGTAATAGAGATCAGTAGGATAAAATGCTCTTCTTTTCAAATTAGTTTCTCACCCGGCTGACACAACAAAGGTAAAAATTCTCACTTTCTTTTTTCTTTCTTTTTTTTTAATCAATATTTTTTATTATTATTTTGTGGGGTACAGTTAAGAGTTAGGTGTACAATCACATTTCATTCAGGCACCCTGTTGATAAGAGGTGTTTCCCCAACCCCAGACAGATATTTGCGACTCTTAATCCCACCCCCCTTCCCCCCATAGTTTCCCAGTACCGTCAGTCATTTTCTTATAGTATTACATTGGATGTTCAAGGTCGATTATATGAGTGAGAACATGTGATACTTGGATCTTTGTTTCTGTGAGAGATCACTCAGTATTATAGACTCTAGTTCCATCCAGGTTGCTGCGAAATTCATGATTTTGTTCTTTTTTATGGCTGCGTAGTATTCCATCATGTATATGTACCACATTTTTTTAATCCAGTCCTCTTTTGATGGGCAGCGTGGTTGTTTCCAGGTTCTTGCTATTGTGAACAACGCTGCGATAAACATACGTGTGCAGGTATCTTTTTTATAGGTGATTTGAGGTCTTCAGGGTATATTCCCACTAGGGGGATTGCAGGGTCATATGGAAGGTCAATTTTTAGAACCTTTAGGAATCGCCACACTCTTTTTCACAGAGGTTGCACTCCCACCAACAGTGTAGAAGTATTCCCTTTCCACCACACCCCCTCAGGCAGCTGTTATTTTTTGAGTTGTTGATAATTGCCATTCTGACTGGAGTTAGGTGGTATCTCACTGTGGTTTTGATTTGCATCTCCCTGATGATTAGTGAGGTTGAGCATTTCTTCATGTGTTTGTTGGCTGCTCGGATGTCTTCTTTTGTGAAGTGTCTGTTCATATCTTTTGCCCATTTTATAATGGGGTTGTTTGTTTTTTTCTTTTTAGCACGTTTGAGTTCCTTGTAGATCCAGGATGTTAAGACTTTGTCAGACCTAGTGTTGGCAAATACTTTTTCCCAGTCTGTAAGCTGTCTCCCTGCTCTCTTGATGGTTTCTTTGGCTTTGCAGAAGCTTGTCAGTTTAATAAGGTCCCATTTGTATATCTTCTCTCTTATGACCTGTGGGTTTCGGGTTTTGTTCAGGAATTGCATGCCAGTTCCGATTTCCATGAGGGTATTTCCTTCCTTTCCTAAGGTTCTTATGGTTTGAGGTTTTACATTTAGGTCTCTGATCCATTTGGAGTTAACCTTTGTGCATGGGGATAGATAGGGGTCCTGTTTCAATCTTCTGTATGTGGTCAGCCAGTTTTTCCAGCACCATTTACTGAATAGGTTCTCCTCTCCCCAGTGGTAGGTGGTGGGGGCTTTGTTGAAGATGAGTTGATTGAGAAATTGAGGTTTTGCTTCTGGAATCTCAATTCTATTCCATTGATCTATATGCCTGTTCCTGTACCAGTACCAAGCTGTTTTGATGATTGTAGCTTTATAGTAAAGTTTGAAGTCTGGTAATGTGATACCACCTGCTTTGTTTTGTTTTGTTTTGTTTTTTTTTTTTTTTGCTGAGGATTGTTCTGGCTATTCTTGGACGTTTGTGTTTCCATATGAATTCCTGTGTTGTTTTTGCCAGTTCTGAGAAGAATGTTGCTGGTAATTTGATGGGTATTGCATTTAATTTGTAGATTGCCTTAGGTAAGATGGGCATCTTCACAATGTTGATTCTTCCAAAACATGAGCATGGGTTATTTTTCCACTTGTTTGTGTCATCTTTGATTTCTTTGAGCAGTGTTTTGTAGTTTTCATTGTAAAGGTCTTTCACGTCTCTGGTTAGGAAGATGCCAAAGTATTTCATTTTTTTTTGTGGCTATTGTGAATAGAATTGTGTTTTTTATTTGGGTTTCTGTTTGTTTATTATTGGTGTAGAGAAATGCGATTGTCTTTTGTACATTTATTTTGTATCCTGAGACTTTGCCAAAGGCCTTTATCAATGTAAGGAAGCCTTTGACAGATTCTCTTGGGTTTTCAAGGTACACAATCATGTCACCTGCAAAGAGAGGTAGCTTGACTTCCTCTTTTCCTATTTGGATACTCCTGATTGCCTCCTCTTCTCTGATTGCTATAGCCAGGACTTCCAATACTATGTTGAACAGAAAGGGTGAGAGTGGGCATCTTGTCTAGTTCCATTTTTCAGGGGAAATGGTTCCAATTTTTGTCCACTTAGGAGTATGCTGGCTGTGGGTTTCTCATAGATGGTTTTTACTATTTTGAGGTATGTTCCCCATATGCCTAGATGTTCAAGGGTTTTTATCAAGAAGGGGTGCTGGATTTTATCAAAAGCTTTTTCTGTATCTAATGATATGATCATGTGGTTTTTGTTTTGACATCTGTTGATGAATTTTATTACATTTATGGTTTTACGAATGTTGAACCAGCCTTGCATCCCAGGAATGAAGCCTACTTGGTCATGGTGGATGATTTTTGACATGTATTGCTGAATCCGGTTTGCTAGGATCTTGTTGAGAATTTTAGCATCTATGTTCATCAAAGATATTGGCCTGTAGTTCTCTTTCTTTGTTGGATCTTTACCTGGCTTGGGTATCAATGTGATGTTGGCTTCGTAAAATGATTTGGGGAGAGTTCCATCTTTTTCAATCGCCTGAAATACCTTCAGTAGGATTGGTTTCAGCTCCTCCTTAAATATCTTGTAGTATTCTGCTGGAAAGCCATCTGGACCAGGGCTTTTTTTTGTAGGAAGTTTTCTTATTATGCAATCAATTTCCTTGATTGTTATTGGTCTATTTAGGGTCGCAATTTCTTCTTATTCCAACCTAGGTAGGTTGTGTGATGTCAGAAAGTCCTCCATTTCCTTAAGATTTTCAAGTTTTTTTCCATACAAGTGTACGTAGTAGTCTCTAATGATCTTTTGTATTTCTTCAGGGTCAGATGTGACTTCATCTTTTGTGTTTCTGATTGTGCTTATGTTTTTTTTTCTCATTTTTTCTTGGTCAGTCTAGCTAGGGGACCATCAATCTTGTTTATCCTTTCGAAGAACCAGTTTTTTGTTTCATCAATTTTTTGTATTATCTTTTGTTCTTCTAAGTCTTGGATTTGGGCTATTATTTTGGTGATCTGGATTCTTCTGCTGAAATTAGTGTTTTTGAGGTCTTGCTTTTAAAGCTTCTTTAGGTGGCTTGTTAGGTTGTGAATTTGTGTTCCTTCCATTTTCTTCAGATGTGTTTGTAGAGATATAATTTCCCATCTTACTACAGCTTTCAAGGCGTCCCAGAGATTTTGGTAAGATGTTTCTTCATTTTCATTTGTTTCCAGGTATCTTTTGATCTCTGTTTTGATTTCCTCATTTGACCCACGAGTTGTTTAACATC
>NW_007259460.1:114114-153529 GCF_000164805.1 Carlito syrichta
ATTCGGTTGTGTGATGTCAGAAAGTCCTCCATTTCCTTAAGGTTTTCAAGTTTGTTTCCATACAAGTGTACATAGTAACCTCTAACGATCTTTTATATTTCTTCTGGGTCAGATGTGACTTCATCTTTTGTGTTTCTGATTGTGCTTATTTGATTTTTTTCTCATTTTTTCTTGATCAGTCTAGCTGGGGACCACTGATCTTGTTTATCCTTTTGAAGAACCAACTTTTTGTTTCATTGATTTTTTTGTATTATCTTTTTGTCTTCTATGTCTGGATTTGGGTTTTTATTTTTGTGATCTGCATTCTTCTGCTGAAATTAGGGTTTTTGTGGTCTTGCTTTTCCAGCTTCTTTTGGTGGCTTGTTAGGTTGTTAATTTGTGTTCCTTCCATTTTCTCATGTGTGTTTGTAGGGATATAAATTCCCCTCTTATTACAGGTTTCAAGGCATCCCAGGAGATTTTGGTAAGATGTTTCTTCATTTTCATTTGTTTCCAGGTATCTTTTGATCTCTGTTTTGATTTCATCATTGACCCAGGAGTTGTTTAGCATCATGTTGTTTAGTGTCCATGTCTTTGTGGGTTTTGGGGGGACTTTGTTGGTGTCGATGTTTATTTTTATTCCACTGTGGTCCGAGAAGCTACATGGTAGAATTTCGGTCCTTTTAAATTTGCTTATGCTTGATTTATGACCGAGTATGTGGTTGATCTTAGAATATGTTGCATGTGGTGATGAGTAGAATGTGTATTCTGTGGTCTTTGGATGGAGTGTTCTGTAGGTGTCAATTAAGTCCATTTGGTCCAAAGTCACATTGAGGCTCCAGATCTCCTTGCTGAATTTTTACCCTGATGATCTGTCTAGGGTTGTGAGTGGGGTATTAAAGTTCCCAGTTATGATGATGTTAGAGTCGATATCTTTCTTTAGTTGTCCTAGAAGTTGCTTTATGAAAGTTGGCGCACCTATGTTGGGTGCATATATGTTTAGGATAGATATTTCTTGTTGATGGATTGAGCCTTTTATCATTATGTAGTGGCCTTCTGTATCTTTTATGATTTTTAATAGCTTGAAGGGTATTTTGTCTAAAATTAAGATCGCTACTCCTCCTTTCTTTTGTATTCCGTTCACCTGAAAGTTTGTTTCCCATCCTCTTACTTTGAGTCTGTGGGTGTCCTTTCTAGTGAGGTGAGTCTCTTGAAGGCAATAGATTGTTGCCTGATGATATTTTATCCATTTTGCCATTCTATGTATTTTCAGTGGTGCATTTAGTCCATTCACATTTAGGCTAATAATTGAAATACAAGAGTTGATCCCTGTCATAAAGTTCTTACAGAGTTGTTCCTGTTTGTTTGTTGTCTTTCTTTGGGTTCTGGAGTTGACTCATGTGTGTTTTTAATCTTTTGCCTGTACTCTTGTGAAGAATGTTGTTGTTCTTTTTTCTTTTTCTTCTGTGTTCAGTACTTTCTTAAGTGTTTCTTGTAGCGATGGTCTGGTGGCAGCGTAGGTTCTTAGGGATTGGATATCTGGAAAAGATTTCAATTCTCCCTCACTAATGAAGCTTAGTTTGGCTGGGTAGGTTATTCTTGGTTGAAATTATTTCTCTTTTAGAACTTTGAAGATAGAGCTCCCGGCTGTCCTAGCTTGAAGGGTTTCTGTGGATAAATCTGCTGCTATTCTAATTGGTTTTCCCTGGTAGGTAGTCTGACCTTTTTCTCTTGTTGCCTTTAGGATTTTTCCTTTTATAGCTACTTTGTTTTGGCAAATTATTATGTGTCTGGGAATTGGTCTTCTCATTTGTTGCTGTGCAGGGGTTCTCTGAATCTCTTGTGTTTGAATTTTTTCATCCTTGATGAGATGAGGGAAGTTTTCTTGAATGATTTCATGAAATGTTTTTTTCCAGTGTGGCTTCTGTTTCTCTCTCTGCCTCAGGAAGCCCAACTACTCTTAGGTTTGGTCTCTTGAAGTGATCATTCATTTCTTGCAGGTTTTGTTCTGTCTTTTTGAGCTTCTTTTCTATGTTTGGGTTAGTTCTGTGTTTTGGTCTTTGAGCTCTGAGATTCTTTCTTCTGCTTGGCTGATTCTGCTTTCCATGCTTATTAGTCTGTTCATTTCCATCACAGTATTCTTTACTGCTGTCATTTCTGACATCAGCTCCTTCCTATTTTCCTCTTGTCTCTCCTCAGTTTTTTTAATTCTCTCCATTAATGTCTTGATGTCTGGGTTTGTTGCATGTAACCAGTCATTCTGGGGGTTCTTCATTGTTTGTGTTCCATAATCTGTTTTCTCAGTGTCTGATCTCCCAGGGGTCTGTGTGAGACCTATATTCTTCTTTTGGTTTTTCTTCATTTGTGCGGTTTTTCCCCCTCCCTACTTTTTCCTTCCCTCCACATCACCGTCTTCTTTAATTCTGTTATTCAGGGGTAAAGGGATTGGTTTTACTTCTGTTTGTTCAATCTCCTATTCTTTATGCATGCCCTCAAGCTTTATTCAATTCTGGAGTTGCACTGTAGTTTGGGGGTGTTCTTTTTTGTAGTTTTGAGACTTACTTAAGGGGGGAGCTGTGATTCAAAATCTATCTGCAGGTCCTGGTATTCGCTGACAGGTGTGTGAATAATCTGGAACCCACTTCCCATTGCCTTGGAATCTGTCCATGCAGTGGGGCTGTAGGTTTGCTCCCTGAAACAAAATGTGTTTAGCAGAGGGGAAAGAATGGAGCAGACAGTGGGTTGAAGAGGGGGGTGGAGAGATAGAGGAGTAAGGGGGGAAACAAACGAAGTGCCAACAAATAGAGTTAGAGGCCTATACTGAAATAGATAAAAACAATAGACCACAGCTACAGACGAACCAACTCTCATACAAACAAAAATAAAAATATAGTGATGCTAACATACCAGCTATCCAACCACCTTATTAGTGTGCTGTTCCTCTATACGAAGATATGGTTTACAGAAGGAAGAAAAGAGAAGATAAGGAAGAGGAAAAAGGAAAAAAAGGAACAATACAGTAGGAATAGAATTAAGTCATTAAACTAACAGAATCAATGAAGCACACTCTGAGACATTTTGTTTAAGTCCAATGTCCTTTCAGGTCTGATTTCTAGTTTTCTTTTCAAGCTGGTAAATTAGTTTGCAGTTAGGGTCAGTTGCCCTTGATCTGCTGTGAAGGACAGCTCACATCACCCTCTGTTCACCACTCTGGCCTATGTCTTTATCAAGCTTGTTTCTCCCATTTCAGTGTTGTTACTTTGAATCGCCAGCAGGTGGTGCTATCTCAGCTGCTCGCTCCAGAGGTGGTGGGGCTGGACAGGGACTGCAGAGGCTGATAATGGCAAGATGGCTGCCTGCTTCAGGGCAGATGGCAGGAGACTTACGGCAGGCAGGAAGTCTCGGTTGCAGGAGAGGTGGCAGCAATCCCAGCAGATCTTCCCTGAAGGGGCTTCAAGGATTGAAGTTGTGGATCGCCTCCAGCCCGGGTGGTACGATGTGCTACCGGCGGCAGTGGCGGTGGCTGCGGCGGCTGCGGCGGTGGCATCTGCACTGCATTGGCTGTCCAGACCACTGCGATGCCCCAGCGGTGGCAACGGCCAAGCTCTGTATGAAGAGTAGGCTGCGATGTTGTGGTCCATAGCCCCCGGGGCGAGAGTAAGAGACCCACTGCAGTTCTCCTTTGCAGAGGTTTTCACAGACCGTGCTGCCCCATCGCCGTCTTGCCGGAAGTCTCCTTACTTTCTTATTTTAGTCTATACACTGCAAAAGCATCCCATGACTCCATCCTGCTGCTCCCTCATGGCTGCAGTCTGCAGTCATGAGGTTATGGCTCAGAACACCTGGAAGTTTTAGGTCTGAACCCATTTCAAACCTGTTACTAGGCCATTCTTATGGCACTGCCTTGAAAAATTTAAAACAAAACAAAAACAAACAAAATAACTGGCATGTAAGTCATGTGATTTCTAAATTGTATTTTCTTCAGCTTAAAAAGACAGAAAATAAAATATTTCTAGCATCCAATAACAATGTAACAAGACCAGACATCAATATTAAAAAAAAAGAAAAAGAGCTTGCCATTGGGCAAAGTACATAATCAAGGTCTGCTATCGCACTTCTCTTTGAAGTCAGGGAAAATCACTTCCATAGTTGTTGGCAATAGTGAGTAGTGACACCAGGATATCTTCCCCAAGTGAAGGCATGCCATTTCCTGGCAAATCATAATTCTGAGAAAATACATGGAAATTGAATGTATAAGACGTTTCACACTTATAACCATAGGTGTGTGTATATACATTTGCATTAGAAAATCTTTGTGTTTACACATCTCTCTCTTTCTCTCTTTAAGAGTAAGAATTTTGCTTCCTGTTAGTCAAAATAATTATAATGGAAAGAATAAAATTATATAATTTAGATTCAGAGACTTCAAGTTTATGCTTGATCTCACCATGAACAATCTGGCAAATCAGCACATTTGACAGGAAAAGAGAAGTGCAACTCAGATAATCTCATGGCTTGACCTAGGTCACAGGGAGGACAAGAAATGTAGACTCCTACAGTATAAGGGAGTGTTCACTGCTATGACTTAACAAAAAGTCACTACTTTGTCTTTTGAATATAAAAATCATTCTTGTCTTATTGGTCATATAATAATAGGCCACAGACCCACAGCTATAGTTAGCCTTCCCCTCATTTAGATCCTTAAAGTTGGTGCTGACCTTCTGTCATCCCTGCTTCCCTGATGCAGTATTATTTTGTTCTACTATCCTAACTTAAATATTTATCCATTTCCTTGCATTTAATTTATTTATATTATTTTTTCAACCAAATTAAATGTTTTAAGCTTTTCACTGAAGTCATCAAACTGCTATATTATGAAATCAGAGCAAAAGTTTATGGCTCCAGTAAAGTCCACCTGATGACTGCCCTAAGTTGGTGTTTTTGGAAGCAGACGTGGAAGTTTAGTGTAAAGTGGGGAATATTTATTAAGAATCAGCAACTATGGGTGCCGGGGAAAGGACAGTGAGCAAGATTGGTCAGAAGCAAAAGACAAAGAGCAATGAGGCTATGACAAAGTTTTGCCCAGTCCCGAGAGAGCAATCAGAAGCATAGAGAGACAGGCAGAGTTGTTCCATGCAGGCCTGAAATGGCCAGCACTTCTTGACCTAGCTTTGATTATTTACTGTGTGTGGGCACACCAGGTGAGGTAGCTCACTGCTGACTAGGCAAACCACAAAGGAAGTGACAGTAGGATAGTACTACTGACAGTATCCTCTTTTCTAATGGAATAGAAAATATTTTGTTTGACAAAATCGATGGTAGAATGGCTGGTAACTAAGCCATAGTTATCTGCTCTAGCCATTGGGGTTACTATTTATTGAATCTTCAGTAGTGCGTTGTCATCCTCCAGGTAACATCTCTTTCTACAGGAACTAGATGGCCAATTAAACAGAAATATGTTGTGGTCCTGAATCATTTATTTCAGGTGGGTAGATTTTTTTCTTTTCTGTAATGGTGACTAAAATAGAAATAGTTTAGGCCTGTAAATTATAGATAGTATTGGTATCATACTCTTTGTTTTTTAAGTTGTTAAAAAATGTAGAGAACATTCTTAGCTTGTCCACCATACAATAATAGGCCACAGACTCCCAACTGTAGGTGGTTTCCCCTGATTTAGATCTTGAAGTTGGTGCTGACTTTCGTCATTCCTACCATCCCATTGCAGTATATTTTGGGTCTGCTATCTTGGAGGAAAGTAGAGGGAGAGCTTCATAGGCTTCTGCTTGACTCTCCCTCAGTGAGAACCATTGTTGCCTGACTCTCATTTGCCTCCATCCATAACCGAGGCCATGACTAAACCTGGGATCCTCAGATTGTAATGTCAGTGTGGGCCCTGGGTCCAATAGTCCTCAACATATTTGTTATCACATTCGTTGCAGTGTTCTTGGCTGAATTGTATGCCCATTCAGAATTAATGTGTTGAACCCAGTACCCTCGTACCTCAGGTGTTCACTTCATTTGAACACAGGGCCAATGCAGATATAAGTAGCTAAGATGAGGTCTTACTAGAGTAGAATGAGCATCTAATCCAGTATGACTGTGTCCTTCCAAAAAGTGCAAATTTGGACACAAATACACATACACAGTCAAACCAATGTGAAGATGTAAGCAGAAATTAAGGTGATGCGTCAACAAGTCAAGGAACACAAAAGATTGCCAGCAACCCCCAGAAACATCCCTCAGAAGGAACCAACCCTGCAGATATCTTTATTTCAAACTTCTGGCCTCCAGAACTGTGAGACAATCAATGTCTTTTAAATCGTTTAGCTTTTGTTACTTTGTTCCAAAAGCCCTAGCAACCTAATACACCTAGTATACATTTGGGAAAGAAAATGGCTACAGGCTCTTTGGGAAGGACTGGAAAATCATTACCAAGCACACTGGTGGTGATGAAATAGTTGAGTCCTTCTGGGGACATGGCTTCCTCTTCAGTCAATGGGACCAAGTTCAGAAAACCAACTCAGGTCCAAAAATCAAGCAAAGAATTTTGACATATTTTGGGTTACGTTCTTTAGAATCCTAGACACATTTTGATTTCTTCTGATAGCACAAGCTGAGTACCTCCATGTTGGCTTTTTTCCCTGTTAATTTACATTGTTTTAATGATTCATAGAAGTTCTAGATATAGTTTAGACATTACACTTTTACAGGTTACATTCATTACAAATATCTTCTCTTGGTATGTGGCCTGTCTTTTCCTTTTGATTGTAAAATTGATAAACAGACCACTACAGTATTAATAATGTTCAGATTAACCAATCTTTGACAGTCTTGGGGGGGTTGTACATTCTATGTTTTGTTGAAGAAATTCTTCCCATCCAGGAAGTGTAAAAATATTTTTTCTGTATTTCCTTTAGTGTTAATGTGAAACCTACTGGCTTTCAAGCTACGATGTTCTCAAAATTGCCATGTTCTATTATTAATACCAACACACGACTCAGCCTGTAATCCTAGCACTTTGGGAGGCTGAGGCAAGAAGATCACCTGAGCCCAGGGGTTTGAGACCACCCTAAGAAACATGGCAAAATCTCATCTCTACAATAAATTTTTAAAAACTAGCCAGGCATTGTGGTGCCTGTAGTTCCAACTACTTGGAAGGCTGAGGTGGGATGACCTGAGCCCAGCAGATCAAGGCTGCAGTGGTCATGAGCATGCCACTGCACTTCAGCCTGAGTGAGAGTGAGACTCTGACTCAAAAAAAAAAAAACCACCACAACATTTAGTGTATCAACCTTTTTTGACTGCTGCCCCCAACTCATCAAAATAATTGTGATCTTCTAACCACCTGGTCTCTACCGTTTCAGGGTCCTGTTGTTTCTGTTGCTACCAGTTTGCCCAGTTTCTTTAATGGCTTTTCTTGCCATCAACCTTGGTGTCACATCAAGACATCACAACCAAACATTTAAAGATGCTTGTGCTGTTACCTCCATTTCACTTAATATAATATAATAAATGATGTATCCTTCGGGCTTCCCTGTGGAGCATTACCATCTACAGGTCTTTCTCTCTTACACAGTATATCCACTTGCCAGCAGTTTAGCTTTTTTTATCCCTTTTTTCAACATCTACTATGCAATTCTGATCTTTCAATTTCACTTAGCACCAGAGATGCAAGGTATGAAGAAGAATGGATATTTATTAGGGCTGAAAACAAAGGATAATGAACTAAAAGTCTCTATATAGGATTATGGACTGCCATTCCCCACTTTTATGCACAGAATTTTGCCTGCTTGGTGTCTATCTACTTCCCAACCTAGGCATGAGATTCCAGGTTTCTTCCCAAGGAAAATTAAACTCTCTTATCAAGAGCAATCTCTAGTCTGGAATTTAATTTTTTCTCAAAATATTTACATCTATCTTGCTATCAATTTTTCTAGATCAAATCTGGAAATAGATAAGCCTTATTAATGTACCCAGATTTCTCCCTATATTTTATTCATCTTATTCTTAAAATTGTAAAACAAATCATGGACAAATGAATGAGAAAACCTCCAAAGTATACACTGAGATCTCCAGCAAGATGAAAGAAAATTAATCCCAACCAAGAAGTATTTTTACAAAATTTCAGATAATCTAGGATAATAAGAACATTTAAAACATTTCCAGAGATTTGTTTTTGTTTTTGTTTTTGTTTGAGTCAGAGTCTCACTCTATCACCCAGGCTGGAGTGCAGTGGCACGTTCACAGCCACCACAACCTCGATCTCCTGGGCTCAGGTGATCCTTCCACCTCAGTCTTCAAACACCTGGACTTGGGCAATCCTCTTGCCTCTGCTTCCTAATGTGCTTGGATTTCAGGCGTGAGAATAACGTCTCATAATTCGTTCTCTCTCTCTTTCTCTCTCTCACCTCTTTTTATCCATACCTTACTATAAATGCTTTCAAAATGTTGTGGGAAAAGGATATTCCAGGCATGGAAGAACTCAGAAAATATTTTACTCATAAATTTTTCTGAAGAAATTACATGACGATGTGTTTCAAACAAACAGTAAATTACCCAAAATCGGATATATCTATTAGGTCACTTTTAACACTAAATTACTGAAAACTAAATACAAACTGTATTTCCAAATCATCATAATCATCAACATTATCAAAATGGGGTGCGAATACTTTCTTCATGTGTATAATGTTTAAGTTTAAGGGCAAGCTTGGTTTTAACCTCAAAAAATTTCATCCACAATTGATATTTTTCCATCTTTTTGTTCATTCTCCTCTCATCCCCTTGTTGACTTGATTCTTTCTCTTCTAGTCTTTTTTTAACTGCAAGTGAATGTAACAGATTCAAACACATCTTCTTAGTTTCCTGTTCATAACAAAGAGAGCATTGCTGGGCTCGGTGGCTCAGCCTGTAATCCCGCGCCTTTGGGAGGCTGAAATGAGTGGATTACCTGAGCCCGCAGGTTTGAGACCCACCTGGGCAGCGAGACCTCATCTCTACAATAAATCAAAAATTAGCCGGGTGTTGTAGTGCGCGCCTGTAATTCCGGCTACTCGGAAGGCTGAGGCGGAAGAATCCCCGGAGCCCAGCAGGTTGAGGCTGTGGTGGCTGGGAGTGGCCACTGCACTCCAGTCTGGATGACAGAGTGAGACTCCAACTCAAAAAAAAAAACAGCATTTCTTTCCCATCAAAACAACAACAGAAAAAGTAGCTTAAGATCTGCTTCTTCTTGGCCAAAACTGGCTACCTGGACAAAACAGCAGCAAGAGAAATTAGCTAGAATAAATAATTTAAATTATCCAGAGTCTTTCTCTTGTTATGGAGTTTGGGCCAATACCACAGAAACCATGTTACATGAAAGTAAGGTAAAATGTTTCCCTGAAAAAAAAAAAATCATAAATAGAGATAGGAAGGAGAATGGAAGATGAGAGAACAACAAAAACTAAATGTCTCCTACACTTAAGAAACAAGAAATAGTGAGTTTATTTTAAAAACAAGTGGGTTAATGAAAATCTCAGGATAGCCGGGCTCGATGGCTCAGCCTGTAATCCCGCGCCTTTGGGAGGCTGAGATGAGTGGATTGCCTGAGCCCACGGGTTCAAGACCTGCCTAGGCAGTGAGACCTCATCTGTACAATAAATCAAAAAATCAGCCAGGCGTGGTAGCGCATGCCTGTAATTCCGGCTACTTGGAAGGATCACCAGAGCCCAGCAAGTCGAGGCTGCAGTGGCCGGGAGCGGCCACTGCACTCCAGTCTGGGCAACAGAGTAAGACTCCAACTAAAAAAAAAAAAAAAAAGAAAAAAGAAAATCTCAGGATATATAATCTCACAAGGCAGCTGAATCAGTTTGGAACTAGAGAACAACACATTCAGGTTAGGCAGACCATACAGGAAAAAAGACAGTTCTCTAGAATATCTACCATATCAAAATATCTTTAAAAACCCACTTTCTTTTGAAAAAGGACATTACAATAGGAAAAAAATAAATGAGAATCTTCAGTGAGAGACAAGATTTTAAGTGAAATAAATGTAATAATGATACACTATTTGACTTTTCAGAGAACACTATTTACATGATCATATTTTTGTGAGCACTGTTTATTGTTTATTTAATTTAATATACTATATATTTTACTGAAGGAAGAAGCAAGGTAGGGGTTGTGTGGTGAAGATAGCTAACTTCTTATCCCTTATAGCAAGAAGTATACAAGTAGTGTCCAACATTCAGAAATCATAATATAACAATCATATCACTTTTAAGATTTGATGTAACCTCCAAAAGTAAACAGAAAGACAGCAAATCTATTAACTCAAAGAGAAAGTGGAAAGGTAAAAAAGAAATGAGGAAATGCTTTCTTTTAAAAGGTTTTCAAGATTATTTTACTTTTACCCATGTTTACGTATTGTATGGGTAAAATCAAATTTTCTTAAGACAGGCTCAAGGTCTCTCTGTCACTTAATGGAGTCCAAGATTCCAAAATAAATTCCAGAATCATAGTGTCTTTAAAGTTAAGAATTATTCAATGCTATGTAATATTTTCAATAACAGGAGTCAATCTTTGTATTTTTCTTTGTTTTTCTGAACAAATTATGGCCATTAAATAGTTTGGGAACAAAATAGTCATTTTCTTCTTGCATTCCATTCATACTAAGTTCTCAAAATAGGCTGGTCTTATCACTGATCCAAAGTGTGTGCAATTCAGATTTTTACATAATGAATCAACAATTGAACATAAAAAATGAAAAGGAAAAGTGGAATTTTGAGCCACTACAATTATGCTGTTTGTGCTTGATTTTTATAGTCTTTGAAATGAAATAAATACTCAGTCCTATCATTCATCTTCTCACCAGATACTGAAAATTGTCCTTAGGCAATAGTGACAGGAAAATAAAATAAAATAGATCAAAATTAGTTCATCTACTTTTCTTCATTTTTTTTACAGTTTAATATATCTTAAGTGACCACAACCAGCAACTCTGATTGTAAAAATAGAAAGGTATTACATCATAAAAATGAGCATACAGCTTAAGAGTGAATATAAAAGAAAAGGACTCAGGGGATGCCTTGCAACTTGCTTCCATCTCACCTATGTTTCTCATGAACATATACATGTGAAGACCTCAGCTTGTTTTAAATCTGACTGGTGGGTTCCATCTTCCTGTCCTCTACCTGTTCTGTTTCTCCAAGCAGCTGGTGCCTCTCCCAGCAGGTCTTTGCAACATACACCTTGCAGCAATGACTGTATTTAAGTGATACTTTGCTGGTTCTTCATTCTTGAAATGGATTTTTTTTTAAAGGAAAGGGAAGAATGGTGACAGACTTTTAATATAACTAGCCACTATTGATTCATTGGATATTTTCTTTTTCTTATGTATTACCCACTTTCCTGTGAATTTCATGGGTTACTTCAAGGCACCAATATGTCTGAATTATTATTATTTTTTTTATTACTGAAGGCTGAACTTCAATACAAAAAATCTAGACATGATTTTTTAAACAATCAGATTCTAAATTGTAGTGTGTATAGGAGAAAACTTATACATTTTATTAAAAGAGAAAAGTTGACTTAAATAACAATAGCATATATTATTTACTTACTGAAAATTCTGGAGGTAATTTTAACAGCTTAATGGTTTCATCAACAACCAGAGTCTTTTAATCCTCCCATTCCATCATCCTTAGCGTATTGACTTTAGCCTTAAGCTTGTCCTCTCATGTCCAAAGTGGCCATGAGGCCATCTATTTAAACAACTGTGGGAAGTTTGTCTTTATAAAGACTTATATGAGAACACTTATACTTGTTCTGGGTTTGCCTCAAGGCTAATACTGCAATAAAAAATAATAGACTATATAATAGTGTGGGTCAATATTTGGTGTTATTCCAAAGCAAAGCAATTATTTTTCATAACCAAGATTTAGAAATAATGTTTTCTCTCAAAATAAGTATAAAATAGGATTTGCTTCCTACATGTCTAAAAGATATTTTGGTTCATTTAATCTTCCAAAGTTGGGTCTTATTTCTAAAATTTTTATAAATGGCATTTCTAACAATTCAATGTTTTAAGAGGTAAATATTAGCTCTGAATCTTATATTTTATTATCATCTCAGTACTGTGTTCATTAATGCAATCATTAATTCGTGCACACATTAGTACACTCACTTATTTATTCAATTAAACAAGTGATAACAGTGGAGAGACAGCATGATCTAATATTTAAACATATTAATTCTGCAGCAAAACTGCCTGTGTTTGAATTTGCTCCTTGGTATATAACTCAGTTTCACTGTGCTCAAGATTTTCCATCTGGAAAATAGGACTAAAATACAGATATCTCCCAGGGTTATCATTTTTATATGCTGACATATGGAAGTTGCTTACAATGGTGCATGACTTCTAATAATTATTTAATCATTTTTAACACAAATAAATATATATCATTCAAAGGAAAGGTGTATTTTTTTATAGCACCATATTTAGCTGTTTCTATATAATTAAAAAATACAGGCAACAAAAGCAAAAGTCGAAAAATAGGACTATATCAAACTAAAAAGCTTCCAAACAACAAATGAAAAGGCAGCCTATGGATTAGGAGAGAATATTTGCAAACAATGTATTTGATAAGTGGTGAATATATAAAATACATAAGAATTCAAAAATGCAACAGCAAATAAAACAAATAATTTTGAAAATGGGAAGAACATTTATCAAAAGAAGACATACAAATGTCCAATAGTCCTATAAAAAGTTGTTCAGTGTCAGTCACTAATTATCAAAGATATGCAAATCAAAACTGCAATTAAATATCAATTCACACCTGTTCAAATAGCCATTATAAAAAATAAAACACAAAAAACAGAAAGTAACAAATATTGGTGAGAGATTGAAACCCTTGTACATTCTTTGCAGGAGCGCAATATGGTATCACTGTTATGCAAAACAGTATGGAAATTCTTCAAAAAATTAAAAATAGAATTACCATAGGATCTGGCAATTTCACTGCAGGATATTTATCCAAAATAATTAAAAATAGGATCTCAAAGAGATATTTACACTCCTATGATCATTGCAACATTATTCACAATAGCCAAGAGGTAAAAACAACCTAAATGTTCATAGACAGATGAAAAGATAAAATTGATGTGGTATAAATAAAATAGAATATTAGTCATCCTTACTTTAAAAAATCCTATCATATGTAACAACACAAATGAACTTGAGAACATTTTGCTAATTGAAATAAGCCTGGTATAAAAAGACAAATACTGTATGATTCTACTTATACAAGTAGGGACCCAAAAAACCCTGGAGTTGTCTTTTTAGAGGAGAGGCCCTTTGTAGTATACTCAGAATTTGCTCCTCTGGAACAAGCTGTTGACCAAAGTTTTTATCTGGAAGATTTGAAAAAGTTGCATCATGACTTGTGGAAGAAACGTTGTGAGTTGTGGCAAACGGGTGACTGATTCTTCCCCATGACAACACACCTGCCCATACTGTGCTAAATGTTTAGTAGTTTTTAACCAAAAATGGCATGGTTCCCATGGCTCCCATGGCCCACCCTCCTATTCACCTGAGTCTCTGAGAGACTTTTTTGTTTGTTTGTTTTCCTGGATGAAAAAAGTCCTCAACGGGAAATGTTTTGTCATGTGGAAGAGGTGAAATAAAAAAACAACAAAAGCACTAAAAGGCATCAAAATGGATGAGTTTGAAAACTGTTTTGAGCAGTGGAAAAAGAGTCTCAATAGGTATGTTGCATCAAGTGGAGAGTACTCTGTAGGTGACTGAAATTTAAACATATAAGGATACATACACAATTTTTTATAAATAATTTCTGGGTTTTGTGTGTCTCCCCTCATATGAGTTATTTTAAGTAGATGAGTTCATAAAAGTAGAAAGTATAATGATGTTCAGAATCTATGGGAGGAAGGAAAATGGGAAATGCTGTTCAATGGGTGTGGAGTTTCATTTATGTAAGACAAAAATTTCTAGAGATCTACTATACAATATTGTGCTTATAGCTAAACACACGTACTCTACACTTAAAATTTTGTTAAGAAGGTAGATTTCATGGTTTTTTAAAATTCAGTTCAATAACAAATCAAACCCAGAAAAAATGGGTTTGTTTTGGGGAGAAATACCACATAACCGAACGATCAACAAATGATCTCAGTTTTCCATTTTTAAAAATTATTATTCTAGCCAGGCTCGGTGGCTCAGCCTGTAATCCCACGCCTTTGAGAGGCTGAGATGAGTGGATTGCCTGAGCCCGCGGGTTCGAGACCCGCCTGGGCAGCGAGACCTCATCTCTACAATAAATCAAAAAATCAGCTGGGAGTGGTAGCGCGCGACTGTAATTCCGGCTACTCGGAAAGCTGAGGCGGAAGGATCACCGGAGCCCAGCAGGTCGAGGCTGCAGTGGCCGGGAGTGGCCACTGCACTCCAGTCTGGGAAACAGAGTGAGACTCCAACTCAAAAAAAAAAAATATTATTCTTATAAATTTCTAGGGGAACAAATGTAATTTTGCATACATTGTTATATGACATATTAGTTATGTCAGGGCTTTTAGTGTATTCATCACTGAAATAAAGTATATTGTACCCATTAAGTAACTTCTTATGCCCACCCTCCTCACACCCTCCACTTTTCCAGGTCTCTAGTGTCTATTATTCTTTATACGTGCAGATGTTATTTAGATCCCACTTATAAGTGAGAACAGGGTGTATTTGAATTTCTGTATCTCAGTTGTTTCACTTAAAATAATGACATCAAGTTCCGTCCACATTGCTGCAAAAGACATGATTTTATTTTGTATGGTTGAGTAGTATTTCATTGTGAATATATACCATATTTTGTTTATCTGATTATTCATTGATGAACACTTGGTTGATTCCATAGCTTTGCTATTGTGAACATTGCTACAGCAAGCATACCAGTGCAGTTATCTTTCTGATATAATGAATTAGGTAAATACCTAGTAGTTCTATCTTTAGTTCTTTGAAAAATCTCCGTACTGTTTCCCATAGAAGCTGTTCTAATTTACATTCCCTTAAACAATGTATATGTTTTCTGATTCCTCCACATCCTCACCAATACCAACACCAACATGTTTTTTTTGGTTTGTTTGTTTGTTTTTGTCTATTGAGAAATAGCCATTTGGATTTGTGTAAGATGATAGCTCATTTTGGTTTTAATTTGCATTTCTCTGATGACTAGTGATGGTGAGCATTTTTTTCATATGCTTGTTAGCCAATTGTTTATCTTCTTTTTTAAAAAAAAATATTGATTGTGACTCGCCTGTGATCGCAGCACTCTGGGAGGCCGAGGTGAGGGGTTTTCCTGAGCCCACGGGTTCGAGAACAGCCTGGGCACCTTGGCGAGACCTCATCTCTAAAATAAATTTTAAAATTAGCCTTGTGTGGTAGCACACACCTGTAGTTCCGGCTACTTGGAAGGCTGAGGCAGAAGGATAGTCTGAGCCCAGCAGGTAAATGCTGGGGTAGCTGTGAGTGTGCCAATGCACTCCAGTCTAGGCAACAAAGTGAGACTCCAACTGAAAAAAAAAATGTTGATTAATGTCCTTAGCTTGCTTTTTAATGGGATTATTTGGTTTTGTTGTTGCTGTTTTCATTATTGTTATTGTCAAGTTGTTTGAATTCCTTGTACATAGTGGATATTAATTCCCTGTTGGATTTATAGTTTGGAAATATTTTCTCCCATTCTGTATGTTGTCTCTTCACTCTGCTGGCTATTTATTTTGCTTTGCAGAAACTTTTAGTTTTTCTCATTTGTCTATTTTTTTTATTTTGCTCTCTGTGTTTTTGAGTCCTTAGTCATAAATTATTTACCTATACAAATGTCCAGAAGTGTTTTCCTTAGATTTTCTTCTAATATTTCTATAGTGTCAGGTCTTATCTTCAAGTCTTTAGCTCATCTCGAATTGATTTTTGTACATGGTGATAGGTGTCCAGTTTTCATTTTTCTGTATATGGCAATCAAATTCTTCCAACGGTATTTATAGAAAAAAAGGTGTTCTATCCCCAATGTATGTTTTTGTTGACTTTACCAAAGATAAGTTGGCTGTGAGTGGCTTCATTAATGGGTGCTTATTCTGTTCCTTTGATCTTTGTGGCTATTTACATGCCAGTACCATGCTGTTTTAGTTACTGAAGTCTTGTAGCATAATTTGAAGTTGAGCAATGTCATTCTTTCAGCTCTGTGGTTTTTGCTAAGAATTGCTTTGGCTAGTTTAGCTATTTTGGGTTCTTAAAAATTTTGCAATTATTTTGATCTAATTCTGTGAAAAAATTCATTGGCATATTGATAGGGGTTGCAATGAAATACACAGATTTGGGGGAGGCAGTGTGGTCATGTTAACTATATTGATTCATTAAATCTATGAGCATACAATATTATCCCATTTGTTTGTATCATCTACAATTTCTTCCATGAGTATTTTGTATTTTGTAGTCTTCCTTGTAGAGATCTTTTACCTCCTTGGTTAAATACATTCCTACTTGGTGGTGGTTGTTGTTGCTTTCTGTAGTTCTTGTAAATAGCGTTGCCTTCTTGATTTGATTCTTGGCTAGATCATTATGGGTCTATAGAAACATGCTGATTTTTGTTTGTTGTTTTGTGCCCTGAAACTTTACTGAATTCATTTATTGATGCTCAGATAATTGGTTGAGTTTTTAGCATTTTCTAGTTATAAGATAATATATCATCAGTGAATTAGGACAAAACCCAAAGTTTAGGCTGTATGCCACAACACCTGCTGCACAAGATGACTGGAACAGGATTTCACAAGACAAAAATACAAAAATGGTGCTATATTTATTAGGAATTCTTTCCTGTGCAAGTGACAATAAATCAATGCAAACTAACTTTAGCAAAATTGGACCTCTTGAAAACTGAAAATGGATATATTTTAAAACTGAAAATTCAGGAGTAAAACCTTAGGCACAATTTAATCCAGAAGCTCAAATTATTTGGAATAATTGTTTTCTTTTTTTCCCCTCTTTATTGGCTTTATTTTGAAACTTCTCATTATCCCAGGTTTGCTTGCTCCTCTCTGAAAGCTGTCCAACCCGGAAAATATACATGCATATTTTTTAAGGTAACCTGCATTATCTCATATGACTAGATATATGACATAGTAGTGTAGAAATTTTATTACTGATTAGTTTAGTACATTCAATAATGCTCAAAAGACCATTTGCCATATTTGTAAAGCCATAAAGTAAACATCCATTTGGGTCCTATTATATGCAGATACCTGGGGCAATGACCTCTAGCTAAATATTTTATGTAAATAGTGTCATGATATCTCATCTGTGTGATTTGGCAACATATTCAACTCTGACTAGTCACTTGGACCATAACATTTTTTGACCCTAAATCCATGTTATCTTGGAGGCAGGAGTGGAATCAAATATCTCCAATGCTTATGGATCAAGAGTGTGGAGCATTGTTCTTCTGAAAAAAATCAGAGTACTATTACTTAGAAAAAGATGAAAGTATATTGAATTTCAAAATTTCAGATGATGACTGTAGCAGCAATCTATTTACTATTTTGTTTGTTTTACCCTCTTAGCACTAGTCACTGAAATCAAATTCAGATAAAGTCAATTGGTACAGATAGCTACATTTAATAGGAGCTATATGAAGATTCACCTTAGGACTTTATGAATATAGCTGAATGGTCTATTGAATATTATTGAACCTACAGGGCTACTTATAATAATACTTTTACACTGACATACTATATATCTATGTGATATAGTTTAATACTGTAGTGGTAGACTAAAAATATACAGTTTTTAACTACATTCTTTATTTCATTTTCTGTACAGCACCAATAACAACTGAGGTAATTTTACTCATTGCTGTGAGTATTTTTTTGCTTTTTTTTCTTTTTCCAGAATGATCCTTCTGCATTTCTATCACAGCAAACACTGCATCTAAAAATGTGCCTTATGCATAACAGATGTTGAGTAAATATTGTTAAAGAAATAAATTGTAATAGCATTCCCCATTCCCTTCTTACTAAACAGGACAGCCGGGGTGGTCTGGTTCATGCTAAACCATCTTTCTGTGATCCACATGGGTCAGGGTATGTTAAACTGACTGCTTCTTGCTTCATGGACTGTAATACCAAACTGTAATCTTTGCTCAAGCAAATATCTAAATATCTAGTCTTTACTTAAGATTTCCAAATAAAGTTTTACTTCCTTTGATATGCCAAATGCTGGCCTAAAAAGTATTTTTCTATCACAGGTTTTGTTTTGTTTTGTTTTTCATACATCAGGCTGTGATCTACTTACTGGGTAATTAAATAGAGGAAACATTACCAACCATATTAAAATAAAAATAAGAGCGAACTACTGTGGTATAGAAGTGAAAGAGTTAGAATAGAATGGAATGAAAAGTAACAGGATAAAATTGAATAAACCACAATAGAATAAAAATAGAATAAAGTGCTATAAAACAGAAAACATTCAATGTGGTTTAAGAAAAGTAAATACTTCTTCAAAAGACATTATTTACATTATATATTTGAAGTATGAGCTATTTTTTTATAAGGAGTTGGCTCACACACTTAAGGAGAATGAAAAGTTCCAACATTTGTGGGATGAGTCACAAGGTGGAAGTTCAGGAGAGTGACGACTCAGTCTAGTTTTAGTCCAAAGACCCAGGAACCTGGAGAGATTTTGATGTAGTTCCAGTCCAAAGACTTGCTGGCTCCAGACCCAGGAAAAGTTGATGTTTGATTTTCATTCTAAAGGAAGAGCTAAAAAGCTAATGTTCAAGGAAAAGAAAATCAAGTAGAAAGAATTTTCTATTACTCAGAGGAAAAAGAGCTTTTTTATTCCATGTAGTTATTCCACTGATCGAGTGAGGTCCACTCACGTTAGGAAGGATAACCTGCTGATTCCAATATCTATTGATACAAATGTTAATCTCATACATAAACACCCTCATGGACACACTTAGAATAATGTTTGACCAACTATCTAAAAAATCCATGGCCTAGTCATATTGACACATAAAATTAATCCTGGATGTCAAAAGATCCTAAAGTGAAATAGACTATACCAAAGGACTCTTGTTGTTTTACAATTATAACATAACATCACTGTAGGGAGAGCAGAAAAAGAAACTAACTTAAGTAACTTTGAAAAGTAATATTTTGACCATAAACTGTAATAATAAACAAAAGTAATTGTACCTCATATATACCATACTCCATTTGGTAAATTGTTATACAGGTATAGAATCAGGTTAACAATTTTGAACATGAATTACATGTGCACTGAGATTCTCAGGTTTCTCACTGTTGCAGGGGCTGTGGAGATTGTGGATAAAGAGCAGAAGGTTAAAGTGAAGCCTGGGTACTGGATTAGAGTTGGAGACATCAGTATGAACTCATGTTTGCTTAATATATGTAGAATGCTTTTATATATATTACATATATATATGATTAGATACAGGGGCAATTGTAGACCAGTGTATATTCATGAGTTAACATTCATACATATATTTTCTTTTTAAAAAATTTTTATCTTAAAGATGTGGGGTACAATTCAGGGTTAGGTATACAAATGGTCAGTGTGCAGGCAAAGTTTGGGCCTCACTTTGGTCCCCACTTCACCTGGTTTGAGATCAGATACTCTTATTGATGGAGTGTGCCACAATGCCCTGCATCCCCCAGCAGTTTCACACTACTATCAACCCCTTTGTTTTAATTTAATTTTTTTATTATTATGATCAGGTACCCTTACTGATGTTATGCCCCCCCCCACACACACACACCCTGACAGTATTCCGCTACTGCCAATTCATTTCTTATAATATTATGGAAAATGTTCAGGGTCCACTTATGAGTGAGAATATATGGTACTCTGTTCCTTGTTTCTGGGATAGATCACAGAGTATGATAGACTCTAAATCCATCTAAGTTGCTATGTATGATAGACTCTAAATCCATCTAAGTTGCTATGAAGTCCATATGTTTATCCTTCTTTATGGCTGCATAATATTGAACTTTATGGCTGCATAATATCACAAAGTGATATATCACATTTTTTTGTCCAGTTCAGTTTAGTTGGGCAGCACAGTTGGTATTATGTTTTTTCTATTCTGGATAATGCTGCAATAAAGATGCATGTGCAGATATCTTTTTTGTAGAATGGTTTCAGCTCCTCTGGGTATGTTCCCAGTAGGGAGATTGCTGGGTCATATGGAAAGTCAATGTCTAGTTCTATTTTTTTTTTAATGAGTTGAAGTCTCACTCTTGTCACCCAGGCCGGAGTGTGGTGGCACAAACTCACAGCACTGTAGTCTTGACCTGATGGGCTCAGGTGATCCTTCCACCTACGTCTTCCAAGTAGCTGGAACTACAAATGCACACAACCAAGCTCAGCTAGTTTTTGTGATTTATTGTAAAGATGAGGTCTCACCAAGCTGCCCAGGCTTGTCTCGAACCCCCAGACACAAGCAACACTCTCGCCTCAGCCTCCCAAAATTCTGGGATTGCAGGTAGCAACCTCTGCACCCAGCCAATGGGTGCAGAGATTTCTACTTTTAGAAATTGCCACTATTTTCCAAAGAGGGTTAACTAGTTTGCATTCCCACCAGCAGTGTAGAAGTATTCCTTTTTCTCCACATCCTCACCAGAATCTCTTGTTGTTTGTTTTATTGATGATGTTCATTCTTTCTGGGGTTAGAAGGAGTCTCAATGTGATTTTGAATTGCATTTCTCTGATGATTAGTAAGGTTGAACACTTTTTCATGTGTCTGTTGGCTGCCCGTGTATCTTCTTTTGAAAAGTGTCTATTCCTGTCTTTTGCCCACTTTTTAATAGGGCTGTTTTTTTTCCTTTTTTCACATTTGAGTTCCTTGTAGAGCCTAGATGTTAGTCCTTTGTCAGATATACAGTTGGTAAATGTTTTTTCCCATTCTGTAGGATGTCTCTCCACTCTCTTGATGGTTTCTTTTGCTTTGCAGAAGCTTTTCAGTTTGATGAGGTCCTGCTTGTCTATCTTATCTCTTATGGCATGAGCACTTGGGGTTTTGATCAGTAATTGGTTGCCAGTTCCAATTTCTATAAGGAATTCTCTTGCGTTTTTGAAGGTTCTTATAGTTTGACATTTTACTTTTAGTCTTTCTTCCATTTAGAGTCAATTTTTGTGTATGGTGAAAGGTAGGGAACCTTCTGCATGTGATCAGGCAGTTTCAGTCTTCTGCATGTGATCAGCTGGTTTTCCCAGCACCATTTACTGAATAGGTTTTCCTCTCCCCATCATTGTTAATGGAGGCTTTGTCGAAGATGAGTTGGTTAAGAAATTGAGGTTTTGCTTCCCAAATCGCTATCATGTTCCATTGGTTCATATGCCTATTCTTGTCCCAACACCATGCTGTTTTGATTGTTGGAGCTTTCTAGTAAAGTTTAAACCCTGGAATGTGATACATCCCACTTTGTTTCTTTTTCTAAGGATTGTTTTGACTATTCGTGGTCATTTATGTTTCTATATGAATTTCTGTATTGTCATTTCCAGGTCTGAGAAGAATGATGTTGGTAACTTAATGGATATTGCAATGATTCTGCAGATTGCCCTTGGTAGGATGAACATCTTAACAATGTTTATTCTTCCTGTCCATGAGCATGGGATATTTTTCTATTTGTTTGTTTCTTCTTGGATTTCTTTGAGCAGTGTTTTGTAGTTCTTTCACTTCTCCAGTTAGGAAGATGCTGAGGTATATCTTTTTGTGTGTGACTATTGTGAATGGGATTGTGCTTTTTATTTGGTTCTCTGCCTGCTTGTTATTGGTGTATAAGAATGTGACTGTCTTTTGCACATCTATTTTGTTCCCCAAGACTTTGCCAAAAGTGAAAGCAGGTTTTTGAGTATGAGTTCTTATTGTTAGCAAGGAGAGATAACTTAACTTTTTCTTTTCCTATCTGGATACCACTAATTTCCTTCTCTTGGCTAATTGCTCTAGCTAAGACTTACAACACAATGTTGAACAAGAGGGGTGAGAGTGGACAACCTTGTCATGTTCCAGTTTTCACGGAAAATGTTTCTAGTTTCTGTTCCTTTAGCAATATGCTGGCTTAAATTTGTCATAGATGGCACTTACTATTTGGAGGTATGTTCCTTCTTTGCCTAGATTTTTGAAGGTTTTTATCAAGAAGGGATGTTGGGTTTTATCAAAGCTTATTCTGCATCTAGTGATATAATCATGCAGTTCTTGTTTTTAACATCTGTTGATGTATTTAATTACATTTATTGTCTTGTGGAGGTGGAACCAGTCCTTCCTGCATCCTGGGGATGAAGCCTACTTGGTCAAAGTGGATGTTTTTTGAGATGTGTTGTTGGATCTGATTTGCTAGAATCTTGCTGAGAATTTTTTGCACCTATGTTCATTAGAGATATTGACATGTAGTTCTCTTTTTGTGTTGGATCTTTATCTGGTTTGGGTATCTGTGTGATGCTAGCTTTGTTAAGTGATTTGGGGAGAATTCCATCTTTCTCAATTGCCTGGAATACTTTCAATAACATTGATATCAGCTCCTTTTTGTACATTTTGTAGAATTTCACTGGAAATTCATCTAGTTCAGGGATTTTTTTTTTTTGTAGGTAGTTTTCTTATGATGGGTTGTTATTGGTCTATTTAGTGTCTTAATGTCTTCTTATTTCAAACTTGGGAGGCTGTGCAATGTCAGAGCCCTCCATTTCATTTAGGTAATCAAATTTGTTTCCATTCAGGTGTGCACAGTAATCTCTGATAATCTTTTGTATTTCTTCGGGTCAGTTGTGATTTCATCTTTTGCATTTCTGATTGTGTTTATTTGGGTTTTTTCTCTCTTTTCTTGGTCATTATGGCTAGGAGTCCATTAATCTTGTTAATTCTTTCAAAGAGCCCGCTTTTTGTTTTGTTGATTTTTTTTCTATGATATTTTTGTCTTCTATGTCCTGTACTTGGGATTTTACTTTGGTGATCTGGATTTTTCTGCTAAAGTTAGGGTTTTTGTGGTCTTCCCTTTCCAGTTTCCTTAGGTGATTTGTTAGTTCTTAACTTGTGATCTTTATTTTTTTAATGTGGCATCCCAGAGATTTTGGTAAGATGTTTCTTTATTTTCATTTTTTTCCAGGAATCTTTTGACTTCTGTTTTGATTTCTGTGTTGACCCAATAGTCATTCAGCATCCTGCTGTTTAGTGTCCATGTCTTTGTGGGTTTTGGGGTGTTGATATTTATTTTTATTCCACTGTGGTCTGAGAAGGTGCATGGCCGTATTCTGATATTATAAAATTTTTCATGCTTGATTTGTAGCGGAGGATGTGATCAATCTTGGAGTACATTCCATGTGGTGATGAGTAGAATGTATATTCTGTGCTAGTTGGGTGGAAGATTCTGTAGGTATCTATTAAGTCCATTTTTTTAGCATCAAGTTGTGGTTCTGGATCTCTTTGTTGATTTTTTTGCCTCAATGAACTATCTAGGGTTTTAGTGGGGATATTTAAGTCCCCAGCTATAACGGTATCAGAGTCAGTATTTTGTTGTTGTTGTTTATTTAGTAGTTGCTTTATAAATGCTGGTGCTTCTGTGTTGGGTACATATATGTTTAGGATGGGTATTTCTTGCTGATGGATTGAACTTTTTATCATTATGTAGTGTACTTCTGTATCTTTTAAATTTTTTGATAGCTTAAAGGTTGTTTTGTCTGATATAAAGATTGTGACTCCTACTTTCTTTTGTGATCCATTCAACTGGAAACTTGCTTTCCACCCTCTAACTTTGAGTATGTGTGCAACCCTCGTGGTGAGATGAGTTTCCTGGATGCAGCAAATTATTGGGTCATGGATTTTCATTCAGTTTGCCATCCTCTGTCTTTTCAGTGGTGCATTTAGTTCATTCACGTTCAGGCTGATTATTGAAATGTGATTTCTTTATGTTGTGACCATAGTGTGAGAAAGGAGATGCTTACCTGCAGAGAGTCAGATTATGAGTTATTTATTTAGCCAATGACTGAGAGTGGACTAGTGTCCAAAGAACTCTCAGCCCCAAACAGAGTGAGTAGTGGGTATATAAAGGTAGAAATTACATAAGCTTTACATTTTGATTTATATTTTATTGCATAATATTTGGTTGTGAAAAGGCACAGATAGCTATACATTTTGCAACTAGGGAGTTTCCAAGCATCGAAGGGTACAAGAATGTGGGTGTGTGGTGTGATTATGGGAAAGTTACATAAGGGGGTTATTTCTAGGTTAAGACGGAAGGTTTGTTACAAAATGGAGTTGCTTATGTTAAGCAAGCTATTACAGGCTATTATATGTTTTGCAGATAGATATTTTATTCCCCCCTTTTAGTTGTTCATGAGCCAAAGCATTGACTCATCAGACATAAGTATATTATTGTACTGGGGTTTTATATACATGAGTTTTACAGAACTGATCCATTGTTTGATGAAATGAATAAACCAATTTATTATGCATGTCATATGAGCAAGCAGAGGAAGGGAAGTACAAGGGGTTCGACTAGACCAGTAACATGAGTTTTTGGCCATAAGTTCCAGTTGAACAAGGATTGGAACCAGGATTTATTGTTTCCCCCCTCTCTTTTTTGTCATTTGTCTAAATTTTCTCTGACTCTCTGGAGAATATTATTAATAACCTCTGATTTGTTGGTATAGAAGCAACAAGTTTCTCTGAGAACTACACAGAGTTCTTCTTGGGATAAAAAGTAAGACTAGACCTCTAAGATTTTGGGGGACAACTTCAACTAGGGATTCTACCTGGTCATGGAGTTGGTCCACGGCAAATTGTAGATTACCTAGCATTTATTTTTTGTGCAAGGTTGGACAGACCTTGTTCTCCATAAACCAGAGCAGACATGCCAATTAAAGCCATTCCTGCTATACTTAGCCCAACCAAGGCAGTTACTATCAGGGGAACAGAGCATTTTGAATGAGCAATTGGAAGATCAGGGGGATTGAGTAGTAGAGCTCCCTCAGGACCACTATAAGAAAAAACCTGAGGCAGCACAGGAACAATAATATATAAGATAGGCTGATTAATTAATCTTTTGGTAGTAGCACATCTTGTAAGTCCTGTAGAACTAGCTAACCAGGTGTTGGCAGGGGCCATATAGGCCATGGATTTATCTATGGTTACAGTGAGAGATAAGTTACAAATATCAGAGAACAGAGAAGCTGTTAGATTGAAACCTGGAGTTATAAGGCAGGAGGCTTTACCAGTTACATCTCCTAGTGTAATGTGAACAATTTCCAGAGAGCAATTAGTTTTCCAGATGATAGGAGTTTCAACTCCTATGCCCACTTAGTAAGGGGGTTTTAAGCAAAGTCAGCAATCTAAGGCCAACTGCGTCATAGTAGCATTGAGCAGATGGTGCATATTATTTAACATAGGAAAAAGATTAGGGGGTTGATAAGTCAAGTTTGGAAGTGGTTGAGGTGAACTTGGGAGCTGTTGAGGTGAACCTGGGGCAGTGATTTGATTGGCAGAAGGCAGAGGCTGAGGTGGTGGCTGGTGATAACTGATCAAGGGATTCTTTAGCTCTGCCAATGGCCCTATTGGTTTGGCCATGATTTTATGGGCAAATGTGTGCCATCGGATAGTGAACAAGGCACCACAGTCATAACCATTCATGTAAAGTTGTATACCCCAGATGTTTCCTCTACTCCAGGAATAATGAAGGGGATTCATAACCTTTATGTATATATGCCATTCTGGGCCAGCATTCAACCAGAGGGTGATTTGAGATGTGTCATTAGGCCCTCCACTGAAAGTTGCAATGGTGACACATATTCAGTCTGGGCAAAATTAGTCACTTTCCCAATTACATATCCAATCAATGGGGTTACTAGGGCAGAGGCAAAAGTCTATGTCCTATACATAATTGGGAGTTGTCCATTGTGTACATGATTCAGTGTAGTAAGGTTTTTGACTACCGTACAGTCTTCCAGACAGACATTATTTTTCTATTTGTAGCAGGTCAGGAAGGTTTACTTTAAACTGGACCGGAGGTGAGCCATGGGGTCCAGTTTGGGATAGCTCGGACTTTTCCTGTTGTGAAAGAGGTTAGGGAGAAAGAGTACAGGGTGTCTTCAGACTCTCTAAGTAAAATTAACCAAGTTAAACTTATTGTGAGCATAGTAGTGCAGTAACACATCCTATGCTCGGGAGATAAGATAGCATTAACAGGTACTTTTTGCCACATGTTCAGTTGGTGGCTGCCAATGCTATGCCCAAAGCTAGAGTAATTGGGATAAATAAGGTGAGGGTTAAGGGGTGATAACAATACACTCAGAGAATTATTATGACACAGTGTGGAGGACAGAATTGGCAGAGTAGCACAGACATTGGTGTGGACAATATTCTGGACATGTTGTAGAGACTGGAGATACTTTAACAGAGATTGATTCGTGATTTTTTTAAGAATGGAATCCCACAACTGGGGTAACAGAGGAGGGTGTCTTCCAAACATGATTTTATATGGAGTAAACCCAACCTTGTATGGGATGTATCTAGCCCAGAGCAAGGCCAGAAGCAAAAAACATCCATTTTTCACCAGTTTCTATTATTAATTTGGTTAAAATATGTTTAAAAGTTTGGTTCATGTGTTTTACCTGTCCAGAGCTTTGTGGTCAGTAAGCACAATGTAATTTCCAATCAATGTTTAGTGCTTTACTAACCAGTTGAACTATTGATAAAGTAAAGGTAGAACCATTATTAGAGCCAATAGAGAGGGGGAGCCCAAATCTAGGAGTTATTTTATTTAACAAAAAAGTGTGATTTCATGTTTTTTGTGGCAAAGGCGTTTACCCATCCAGAAAAAGTATCCACAAACACTAGTACATAGTTGCATCCCACCTGAGGGGGTCATATCTCAGTAAAGTTTAGTTCCCATTTTTTACCAGGATTTAATTCACGAGCCCTGATTCCTTTTGGAGGCTTCAGCCCTCCTCTTGGGTTGATGTGGGCACAAGCAGGGTACATTTTGGCCACTGAGGCAGGCTGGATTTTTAAATTATTAATATGATAAAAGTGATGTAAGAGTTCATTCTGGTACCTCCAAAATGGGTGGTGGAATGAAACTGTTTTACTAATGTATATGCGAGGGCTGCAGGCAAAATAATTCTAGAGTCCTTAACCCACCAGCCATCATCAGACCTTTTGTGAGCTCCTGCCAAGTCTGCTTCTTCTTCTTTTCTTTGGGTATAGTTGGACTGCTGTGGGAGAGAAGGAACTGGAAAAGTTTTAGTTAGTAGGATAGTCAGGGACTGAACTGGAAGTTTTGCTTCCTTTCTAACTGCTTGATGCTGGATGATTTCTGGTCACTTATGGCATGTCTGATTTCTGATGCCCCCTGAAATGAATGACAGCTATCTCTTTTGGGAGCTATATAGCCTCTAAAAGGGCTAAGATCTCTTCCTTGTTTTTTATAGTCTTATCCTCCATGATAAGAAGTCCTTGTTCCTTGTAGATGATGGCATGGATATGAGTATCAAAGGCATGCCATCTGTCAGCGAAGATGTTTACCCATTTTCCTGTTCCTTAGCGTAGGGCCTGGGTTAAAGCAATTAACTCAGCCTTTTGAGACTATGTACCATTAGGCAAAGACTGTGACCAGATTACATCATGAGCTGTGGTTACTGCTGCACCAGGGTTGTGAACTCCCCTGTTACCAGACTTCTGCCATCTGTGAATAAGTCAGCATCAGCCTGGGTTAAAGTGTCCCAAAGATCAGGGTGACTGACCTGCGAGATGTCCAATACATCTTCACAGTTATGAACTGGTGTCTCTGGATTATTATCGGGCAGCAGAGTAGCCAGACTGAGGCAATGAGTAGGAAAGAAAGTTAGTCTAGTCTGATCAAGTAGGAGGCTTTGATACTGGGTGATTTTTGCATTTGACCTCCAGTGACCAGAGGCTTCCTAGAGCAGAATTTCAATAGCATGGGGAACAGTTAAAGCCAGGTTTTGGCTGAAAGTTACTTTATCTGCTTTCTTAACTAGTATGGCTGTGGCTGCAATGGCCCAGAGACAAGAGGGCCAGCCAGAGGCCACTGGGTCCAGCCTTTTTGACAAGTAAGCCACTGGTTACCTCCATGGTCCTAGGGTCTGAGTGAGAACCCCTTTTGCAATTCTCCACTGTTCATGAATGAACAAGTGAAAAGGCTTGGTGACATCTTGGAAGGCTAAAGTCGGGGCTTGGATAAGAACTGTTTTTAACCACTGGGTCACTTGTACTTCAGTAGCAGTCCATTCTGGGGGCTGGTCCTGTGGTAGCTGAGTATAGAGGCTTGACAATTTCAGCAAACCCCGGGATCCATAACCAGCAATACCCCACGACCCCCAGGAATTCTTGTACCTGTTTTTTCAAAATGGGCGAGGGAATTTGGAGGATGGCTTCCTTCTGGGCTGAGGTTAGAGCTCATTTACCCTTTTTCAGCCAGTATCCCAGATGGGAGACTTCAGTTGAACAGAACTGTGCTTTCTTAGTTGATACACAGTAGCCCAAGTCCTGGAAAAACTGTAACAAAGCCTTAGTGCCTTTTAGACAGGTGTCCTAGTCTGCAGCCATGAACAAGAGATCATCTACATACTGGAGCAAAGTATATTCAGGGTGTAAGGCACAGAACCCTGACAAATCTTGTTGTAAAGCTTCCCTGAAGAGTGCGGGCGAGTTCTTGAACCCCTGTGACAGTCGGGTCCATGTTAACTGATTGGTGTCTCCTGAGTCAGGATCTGTTCCTTCAAAAGCAAAAATGGGTTGTCTGACTGGAGACAGAGGAATAGAGAAAAAGGCATCCTTTAAATCCAGCACAGTGTACAACTGATGCCGAGGGGGAAGCAAGCTGAGCAATGTGTATGGGTTAGAAATAGTAGAATGGATATTTTCAACCCATTTATTAACCTCCCTTAAGTCCTGGACTGGTCAATAATCAGAAGTTTCTGGCTTTTTAACTGGTAGGAACAGAGTGTTCCAGGCAGACTGACAATGTGTCAGAATGTTAACTGCTAAAAGTCTTTTGATATGTGGAGCAATTCCTTTGTGGGCCTGTAAACTCATGGGATACTGATGAATGTGAACAAGAGAAGCTGATGCCGTTAAACTTACCACAACAGGAGGGTGATGCTTTGCCAATCCCGACAGACAGGTTAGTCTCCACCCAGACTGAAAGAAATTCCTGCTGCAACTGTAGAAGCAAACTTGACGAGCCATTCTTAGTGGGAGAGTTACAAGGAGTTAACAGATATTCCTCAGAAGGTGCAATAGTTAATAGCATCCGATAGGCAGTGTCAGTAGGAATATACATTTTAATTTCATCCAGTGAAAACACAATAGTTGCTCTTAGTTTCTGGAGAAAATCTTGGCCCATGAGAGGGTATGGGTAGTGAGGGAATATCAGAAACAAGTAGGAAACCCATTTTTTACCTAAATCTACCATCTGGTTGGCGGTGAACTTGTAGCTTGCTATTGTGCCCATTGCCCCTTGAACAGAAATTTGCTTTTTGGACATAGGTCCTAACGGTGACTTCAGGACTGACAGTTCCACCCCAGTGTCCACTAAGAGTTGAACTGGGTGGCCCCTGATAGCAGTGGTTACCATGGCTCTTGGGGACCTAAGAAAAAAGAGACCTGACCTCCTCAGTCTGAATCATTTTCAGTTTCACCAGTAGAGGGCAGGACCAGAACTGACTTAGGGTCTTCTGTCTTTGAGAGATGAGGGAAATTTTTTACCCAATGTCCCAGTTCCTTACAATAGGCACTTTGATTTTTAACTAGTTGGGTGTGTTCAGTTTCCTTCTATCTCTATAGTTTCTCCTTGTGATCTCCATGCTGATTTTGAACCAGTTGGGGAGGCCTAGATGGTAGCAACTAGTACATTTGCCTGCAGTTTTGTTACTCTGTCTAACTTTTGATCTTTCTGTTTCTGTTTCTCATCATCATGGTTGTCAAAAACTTTTTAGACTACTTTGAGTAACTGAGAAGTGTTCATTCCAACAAAACCCTCAAGTTTCTTTATCATCTTCTAGATGTTAGGGGCTGCCTGAGCTACAGAAGCCAGATTGATAGCCCAGGCATTCTCAAGTGCCGAGGGGTCAAATGGGCACTCAAATACAGAACGTCTCTTGAAGACGTTCAAGAAATGCCCCCAGTGACTCCTTGAGACCCTGAATGATCTCAGTAGTTTTAGAAAGATTAATAGGCTTCCAGGCTGCTTCCTTCAGATCAGCTAATGGAATCTGGTGGGAAGTGTCTAACACCCTGGATCCTGCTGAAGTGTTAGGATCCCAATCAGCATGGGAAGAGGGAAAAACCTTATTCAGCATTTCTTAATTCTCCTTCCTCCGTACCAGAAGCTGAAGCCAGAACAGACTTCTTGGCCTCAGCTCTGATGCATTGCTATTCCTCAGAGGTTAAAAAAAAAGTCAGGAGGAGTTGCTTGCAATTGTCCCAGGTGGGAAGATGAGTGTGCATGACTGACTCCATTAAGGAGGTCAGAGTCTATGTTTTATCTGAAATGGCAGATTTTGATATCTCCAGTTATATAAGTCAGAGGTGGAAAAGGGAGTATAAATCAAGAAAGACTACTCAGTCTGACCTGACTCCTGGGGAGGGAGAACTTCCTAGAGGGAAAGAAGAGGAGTTGGATTGGTCTGAGATTGGAGACGGGTCACCAATGGTGGAGAGGGCAGGCCCTCAGGCACCATCCCTGTCTGAGACCACAGCCTGACCCCTGGCAGGGGCATAAAAGGGAATGTGGAGGAAGTGACAGTGGGCAAAGAAGCCTGAGGATTATATGGTAGAGGCCTGGAGGTAGATATAACCAGGTCCTCAAGGGGATCTTCAGTAGAGGGGGGTAAAACAGGATATAACCCAGTGGAAATCAGAGGTTTAGAAACAAAGACGTGATTGGGGGTTTCAAGAGAGCATGCCTTTAACCATGGGGGTGAATTTTGGACCAAATTTAACCATTGGTCAATATAGGGAATCTGATCACGGTGACTAGGAATCCCCATAATGACCTTCCAAATAGACCTAGTGACATAAACATCCAGAGACCAGGTGGAGAGCCATCTAACATTAAACAAAGGTCAGTCAATTTCACAAAGGGTGTAGAACCTATCTTTTGAAAGGTGGACACAACAGGAAATCCAACAGAGAAATTTTTATCATACAGTCCAGGGAACTGGAAGGCTTTGAAGCATGTTTCCCCATGTTGTCAAAACCAGTAAATCACAGGAGGCACCTGTTGAGAACCAGACCTCCAACCACAAAGAGATCAATAAAAGCCTGAAGAAGTTTCTGACCTTATTCAATCTGAGAGTGCAGCAGAAGCAAGCCCAGTAGCAAAGAACATAGCAAGAATGCAAAGAATGGAAGGGAGCCAAGAATGACAGGGTTAGAGAAATACCACAGACAATCAGAAGTCACAGCAGGTACCCAACAGAAACCAGATACTAAACCAAGACACTGTTCAACCAATGTCTTGGGTCAATGAACAGAGTCTAAGGAGCAGCCTCATCAGGCTCCATCCTCCTCAACAGAGTTGTAGCCACATACAGATTAAACAGATTCTTACCTCCTAGGAGAACACAGAGGGACTCAGGAATTTTTGAGGTGGGAGGAAATCAGTGGTCATTCCTTCTTCCTCCAAGCCAGATGAGAGATTATGAGGCCCTGGAATGACAGAGGGATTGCCTCCCCTATAACTCCTCCACTGAGCCAGGGAGAGCTGGAGCGAGGTCACCTACCGAGGTTGGTGAATTCTTGCTGGGTTCTCCAAATGTTGTGATCAGAGTGTGAGAAAGGAGACATCAACCCGCAGACAGACTATGAGTCCTTTATTTAGCCAGTAACTGAGAGCGGGCTAGTGTCCAAAGAACTCTTGATCCCAAACAGAGTGAGTAAGGGGTATATAAAGGCAGAAATTATGTAAGCTGTACAATTTGGTTTATATTTTCTTGGCACAATACTTGATTGTGAAAGGGTACAGTTACCTATGGATTTTGCAACTAGAGTGTTTCCAATCATCAAGGAGTACAAGAATGTAGGTGTGTGGTGTGATTATGAGAAAGTTACATAAGAGGGTTATTTCTAGGTTAAAATGGAAGGTTTGTTACAAAATGGAGTTATTTATGTTAAGCAAGTTATTACAGGCTATTATAGATTTTGCAGATAGATATTTTATTTATCCCTATCATGAGGTTCTTACAAAGTTTTTTTTCTTTTGCTGTTTGTTTTCTGTTAACTTTTGGTTTAATGTATGTGTGTATTTTCAAGTTTGTAGTTGTGATGTATTCTCTGTTGATTCTGTATTCTGCTGTTCTCTTGGGTAGTGTGTGGTCATTCTTTTCTTTCTTTCTTCTGTGTTTAATACCTTTTTGAGTATCTCCTGTCGAGCTGGTCTGGAAGCTGTATACTCTCTTAGGGATTGGATGTATGGGAAGAATTTTAATTCTCCATCACTGATGAAGATGAGCTAGGCTAGGTAGAAAATTCTTTGTTAAAATTATTTATCTTTAAGGATGTTGAATATTGGACTCCAGTCCCTTCCAGCTTATAGCGTCTGCCAATAGGTCTGCTACTATTCTGATAGGTTTCCCCAGTAGACAGTCTGACCTTTCTCTCTTGCTGGCTTTAGAATTTTTCTTGTGGACCTACTTTGTGTAGGCAAATTACTATGTGTCTAGGGGTTGGTCTGCTCATTTAATTCCTTGTGGGGGTTCTCTGTATCTGTTTGGATGGTCATATCTCTGGTGAGATGGGGAAGGTTTTCTTGGATAACCTCGTGGAATACTTGCTCCAAGGTATTCTCCCTTTTCCTATACCAGTCAGGCATAGTTTCCTATACCAGTCAGGCATAGTTTCAGCCTCTTGACATAATCATGCATCTCTTGGAGGCTTTGTTCTTTCTCTCTGAGTTTTCTTTCTATGACTTTTACAGATCAGGTGAATTCCATGTTTTCGTCTTCAAGTTCTGAATTTCTTTTTCTGCTTCATTAATTCTGCTTTCCATGCTTGTCAGCAATTTATTTATTTCCTGAATGAAATTTTTTGTGGCCAAAATCTCTGTTACAAGTTATTTCAGTGTTGCCTCTTGTCTTTCTTGAGTCTTGTTCACTCTTTCCATTCATTCCCTAATCTCTGTTGTATTCTGGGGCCAGTCATTGGTGATTTCTATTGTTTGGTCTCTGAGGTTTCATTTTTCAGGCATTTTCTCTTTGTGACACTGGGAATTACCTGTGTTCCTCCGTTGATTTTTTTCTTTCTTTCTTTTCTCTTTAGTTCCATTATTCTATTGGCAGTAGGAGGGGCTTTCACTATTGATGTTTGCTCAGCCCTTTAGTCTTCCCTGATAAGGGCTCTAAATTTGTTCTGTTTTGTAACAGGTCTGTGGGTGGGAAACTTTGCTGTCTTCTGTAGTTTTGAGAGTCGAATAAGATGGAAGATGGGGAGCTAGTATACAGAAACTACTTGCAAATCACTATGTTCACTGATAGTAGTATGGGTTCCCTGAGACCCATTCCCTACCACAACTCTATATGATGATGCAATGGGTATGTGTGCCTACCTTCATTGATCTCTCTGGAGGGCTTCCCCATTCTTTTCTGGCCACATCATTTGTCCTGTGATTGAATCAGGGTAAAGGGTGAGGCACTAGAGACTCAGACTCATTCTGTCCCTCCAGAGTTTGTGTTTTGAGAATATTCCCTCTGGGTCATGTTCAATCCCTGAGTAGTTAATCTGCCAATCACAGAGGTCAAATCAGGTCTGTTGCTCCCTGGTGAGCAAACCTGAGCACTGTCCTGTCCAGTTTTTCAGATGGTGGCAGGTTACCTCTTTTTCTTTCTCCAGTGGGGCTCTGCCTCTGAACTCCCTCACTGTGCTCGCTCTGCAGCACTTGCTGCCAGTATCTGGCCAGATGCTGCAGTGATGAGGCAGAGCCTGCAGTTATCAGTCTCTCTCAGCAGCTTCTTCCTGAAAATGGCTTTGTTGATTTTTTTAAAATGGTGCTTAGCTTCTATGCCCTGGGAAGCACTAAAGACCATGCAGAGTAGCTGTGTCACCAGCTACTTCACCAGGTAATACCTGGTCACTTGCTCTCAAGTTCCTACTCAGTCAGTCACTCACACACTCACTTACTCACCAGAACATACAGAAAATTTCTATATACTCATTCACTCACACTGGGACTTGTTAGTCTGACTGTCTCTGCTGCCATCTTCCTGGCCTTGCCAATGACTTTCTTAGAGTATTATCATAATTGTTCAGGGTCCACTTATGAGTGAGAACATATGGTACTCAGTTCTTTGTTTCTGTGATAGACCACTGAGTATTATAGACTCTAAATGCATGCAAGTTTTCATGAAGTTCATAATTTTGTTCTTCTTTATGGATGCATAATATTCCATAGTGTATATGTACCATATTTTTTTATCCAGTCCATTTTTGATGGGCAGAGCAGTTTGTTCCATGTTTATGCTATTGTGAATAATGCTGCAATGAACAAGTATGTGCAGGTATCTTTTTCATAGAGTAATTTGAGTTTCTCCAGGTATATTCCTAGAGGGAGGATTGCTGGTTCATATGGAAGGACTATTTTTAGATCTTTTAGATATTATCACATTGTTTTCCACAGAGGTTGTATTAGTTTACACTCCCAAGTGTAGAAGTGCTCCTTTTTCCCTGCTTCCTCTCCAGCATCTGTTGTTTTTGAGTAATTAATGATGGCCATCCTGACTAGAGTTAGGCAGTATCTCAGTGTGATTTTAATTTTCATCTCTTTGATAATTAGTGAGGCTGTTAATTTTTTCATGTATCTGCTGAGTTCTTGTATGTCTTTTTTTTTTTTTGAGAAGTGTCTTTTCATATCTTTTGTCCACTTTTTAATGGTGTTATTTTTTTTCTTTTTTTTTGGCATTTATAGGTTCTTATAGATTGTAGATATTAGGTCTTTGTCAGATATATCATTGGCAAATATTTTTTTCCCATTGTGTGGACTGTCTCCCCGCTCTCTTGATGGTTTCTTTTGCTTTTCAGTTTGATGAGGTCCCACTTGTCTATCTTATCTTTTATAACATGGACATTTGGAGTTTTGGTCAGGAATTGGTCACCAGTTCCAATTTCCATAAGGGTGTCTCCTGCATTTTCTTTTCTTTCCTTTTCTTTTTTAACCTCTGAACTTTTTATTAGCCTCATGCTTCCCCAAAGGGTACCGTGCTCCCACCAACTCAGTTCCTCATAATTTTGGTGTCATTGGTTTCAGACCCCAATTTGCCATCCATTCTCCTGCAAGTCTTTTGGATCATCTGAATGGAGCTGTTGTTGTCCAGGGCATTACCAAGACTAAAGTCCTCCCTATCCTTCAGCAACCAGCAGTGGGTGACAACCTCAGCCTCCAGATTTACCTTGATGCTCATCAGCACCTCATATTCTTAAGTCTGACACTAGCCCTCTACCTGGGTCTGTGCCTGCTCAGATTCCAGGTGAACCAGGGCACTGTTTAGCTGCTCCATCTGCATGGTGTAGTGAGCATCCACCTCCCTCAGGCTCTTCTCCAAGCTGGCCTTTGGGTTTCTCATGGAGTCCAGGTGGATATAAAAGAACTGTGCTGTACTTTTCAGTTTTGTGAGCGTCATCTTGGCAGCTTTTATCTCAGTGGGCTGCATGATGACTGCTGTGGTGCTCTCCTCGATCTGCTGGGACTAGTACTTGTCCAGTCCTCTTGGTTCTTCTGAGCCAGCTCATCATAGAATCCAGATGTCCACCATGATCTTGCTGAGGTCCTGAGATTTGGAGACATATACCTCCACAGTCAACCCAGAGCTGGTAATCTAGGCTTGTAGGCCTTTTACTTCCTCCTTGTGGTTCTTCTTCATGAAGAGCAGCACCTCCTTGAGAGCCTTGATCTCTGTCTCCTGTTGCAGCTGGGTGACATTGGTGTCATCAATGCATTACCTTGCAGAACCCATTAATGTCACTCTCCATGGACTAGTGCATGGCCAGCTCTGTCTCATACTTGATTCTGAAGTCATCAGCAGCAAGATGGGCATTGCCAATCTACAGAATAATGAGGGTACTGTCCAAAGAAGTTGCAAAGATCTGAGCCCTCAGGTCCTCGATGGTCTTGAAGTAATGCCTCCAGTCTCTGACCTGGGGTCCCCTCTTCTCCAGATGTTCCTGAATTTTACTCTCCAGTCTCCAGTTCTTGTTCTCCAAGCTCCTCACCCTCTCCAGGCAGGAAGCCAAGCAGTTGTTCAGCTCTTTCATGGACTCATTCCTGCTCTGGATGCCCCCCAGACTTCCAGCCATGCCTGTGGCCAGGTATCAAACCCCCAGCTACCCTAGAAGCTCGTGGAGAGGGCCGCAGAGCTCTGAGAGCCTGACCCACCAATGCCTGCATAGAAACTGGCTGTGCTGCTGGTGGGCCAGAGTATGGATGGCTGGATAGATACCAGGGACCAGTAGTTGGCCAAGAAGGTGGTGGAGTGAGTGGTGAAGCTCATGGTGCCAGCAGAGCAGAGCCAGATGGCAGGACTCACATTCTCTCTCCTGCATTTTCTAATGTTCTTATAGTTTGAGGTTTTATGTTTAGGTCTTTGATCCATTTAGAGTTGATTTTTGTGTATGGTGATAGGTAGGGGTCTTGTTTAATCTTCTGCATGTGGTCATTCCATTTTTCTAGCATCATTTACTGAATGACTTCTCCTCTCCCCAGTGGTTGTTAGCAGAGGCTTTGTTAAGATGAGTTGGTAGAGAAATCGAGGTTTTGTTTCTGGAAGCTCTATTCTGTTCAATTGGTCTACATGCTGTTCTGTACCAATATAAGTCTGTTTTGATTATTGTAGTCATACAATAATGTTTAAAGCCTGGAAGTGTGATACCTCCCACTTTTTTGTTGTTGTTGTCGTTGCTGAAAATTGTTTGGGCTACTTAATATTAATGTGCCAATGTCACTTTCTTAATGTTGAAATGTATTATGGCATTATATAATGTTAAGTAAAAGTGGGTGAGGATACTACAGAAACTCTTTTTATTACCTTTGCAACTTTCCTTTAAATGTAAATTTATTCCATAATATAGTTTATTTTAGAATGTCTAAAAGTTTCTTCTCCTTTTTCCTTCACATGAAGACATTTGGAAATAAGTTGAAAATCATTTATTCCTTTATTATGTAAATCTCCCCATAAAAATAGTTGAGCCTAATGAATTACTTTATGAAGGAAGGGAATGATTGAATTAAGGTATTTTTTTTAAATTGCAAGTTAAGTTTTTTTTGAGTTGGAGTCTCATTCTGTGGCCCAGGCTGACATGCAGTGGCATGCTCATGACCACCCTAGCACTGACCTGCTGTGCTCTAGCAATCCTTCCACCTCAGTGTTCCAAGTAGCTGGAACCACAGTTGTGAGCTACCACACCCAGATAACTTTTGATTTATTGCAGAGAATAGGTCTCCCAAATTGCCCAGGCTGTTCTTACACCTGTGGGCTCAGGCAATCCCTTCATCCTGGCCCCCCAAAGTGCTAGGATTACAGGCTCAGTCACCAAGCCCAGTCTGTAAGGTAATTTTGAACAAACTTCTATTTTTTATTAGCTTATTGACTTATTCAGATTTTAAATGTTGTGTTTTGTTTCATTTGATATGGAGTTTCACTCTATTACCCAAGCTAGATTGCAGTGATACTCTCATGGCTACTGCAGCCTCAGCCTGCTGGGCTCAGTCAATCCTTCCACCTCAGCACTCCAAATATCTAGAATTACAGGCGTGAACCACTATGTCTGACTGATTTTTTGATTTATTATAGAGATGAATTCTTGCCAAACTTCCCTGGCTCATCTGTAGCCCCTGAGTGCAGGTAATCCTCTACACCTTTGCCTCTGCCTCCCAAGATGTATGAGCAACTGCACCCAGCATAAACATTTGTAAATCAGATTTGGTAGTTTATAATTTCTTATGCAATCTACATAGTTCATCTAAATTTAAAATGTTCGGTCCTAAAGTGCATATTTTCCTTCTATTTTGTGTCTTTAGCTTTTGTTTTTGTCCATTCTATTCCATAATTATTATGTATCTCTTTTGTTGTCATAACTACCAGAGATTTGTCTGATTTTTGCTCATTTAAAATAAAAAGATTCTCTTTTGTTGGTAAATTTTACCATACTTTTGTTCAATTATTTCAGTTCTGCTTTACTTTAGTAATTATTCATGCTTTATTGTTTAAGGAGTACTGGAGACATTTTTATTAAAGCATTAAACACATAAACAATAAAACAAAAAATAAATATCCATATCAGCAAATTATTACCAAGCAAACAAGTATTGATTTCACCTCAGATATAAACAAAAAATAATGCTAACATCCCCAAAGCCTCTATTATCTAACTTTGTCTCCATTCTGTTATTTGAAAACCATTCTCTGGCTTGTGACTCAATGGGGAAAAAAAATTATTGTTTCTGAATTGTTTATAACTGGAATTCTAAAGTATATGTTCTTTGGTGTCCAGCTTCTTTGGTACAACATTGCTAGTGAGATTTATTCATGTTTTCACACATAGCAGCACTTTCATTTTATTGTCTCCATTTACTGGAAGACTACACCTATACTTGTTTATTCATTCTAATATTTTCTCTTTTATTTTTAAAGGTCTTTTCTTTCTAGTGGTAATAACATTCAACATGAGTTTTATCTTCAACAAATTTTTGAGTGCCCAATATGGTATCGGGTCTCTACAACTTATTCATCTTGCACAGCTGAAGCTTGTACCCATTAAGCAGCAACTCCCCATTTCTCCTTCCTTCCAGCCCCTAACAATCACCATTCTACTTATTACTTCTATGAGTTTGACTATTTGATACCTCTTACAAGTGGAATCATGAAGTATTTGTCCTTGTGTGGTTGGTTTGTTTCATTTACCGTAATGTCTTCAAGTTTCATTCATGTTGTTGCATATGACAAGATTTCTTCCTTTTACAAGACTGAGCAATATACTATTGTATGAATATGCCACATATTTTAATCCATTCATTTGTCCATGAACATTTAGATTGTTTCCACCTTCTGGCTATTGTGGATAATGCTGCAATGATCATAGGAGTGCAAAGATCCCTTTCAGATTGTAATGTCAATTCCTCTGGGAATATGCCCTGCAATGGGGTTGCTAGAACCCATGGTAGTTCTATTTTTAATTTTTGGAAGAAGCTCCACACTGTCTTCCACAGTTATTGCCCCATTTTGCATTCCCACTGTGTATAAACAGGGTTCCAATTTCTCTACATCATCGGCAACACTTGTCTTTTGCTTGTGTGTTTGTTTATAATAGCCACCCTAAAAGATGTGAGGGGGTGATATCTTTTTTTTTTTTTTTTGAGTTGGAGTCTCACTCTGCCACCCAGACTA
>NW_007259460.1:153549-171928 GCF_000164805.1 Carlito syrichta
CTCAGGCAATCCACTCACCTCAGCCTCCCAAAGGTGCAGGATTACAGGCTGAGTCACCGTTGGAGTCACACTCTGTCACCCAGACTGAAGGTCAGTGGCATGCTCCGGCCACCGCAGCCTCCACCCTCTGGGCTCCGGCGATCCTTCTGCCTCAGCCTTCCAAGTAGCTGGAACTACAGGCGTGCAATACCACGCATGGCTAATTTTTTGATTTATTGTAGAGATGAGGTCTCACCAAGTTGCCCAGGCGGGTCTCTTGAGCCCACGGGGTCAGGCAATCCACTCACCTCAGCCTCTCAAAGTGCGGGATTACAGGCTGAGCCACCAAGCCCGGCTAACTAAAAAATATTCTTAATCTTGTCTCTATAATATTTAATTGTGTTAAATGTAAAGTCTTACATTTCTTTTGCTACACTCATTCCTAGATAGTTGATATCCGTGACACTATTAAAATTGTATCTTTTTGTTTTACTGTGTGTTTGTGTGTGTGTGTGTGTGTGTGTGTGTGTGTGTGTGTGCAAACATTATTTGTATTAATTATTAGTATATACATGTACCATTCTGGGGTTATTTTCATATCCAGTGACCTTGTTTTATTAACTCCTTAATCCTCCTGATGTATTAGTAGACTATTTTGGAATTTCTATATATATAGTCATATTGCCATCAAGTATTGGTAGTTTTATTTCTCTTTGTCTAAATCTTACATTTCATTCTGCTTGCTTTTAGTTAGGGTTTCTAATATAATATTGATTTAGTAGAAAAGATTACTTCTCTGGTTAAGAAGATGCCAAGGTATTTCAATTTTTTTGTGACTACTGTGAATGGGTTTGTGCTTTTTATTTGGGTTTCTGTTTGTTTATTGTTGGTGAATAGGAATGTGACTCTTTTGCATATTTATTTTATACCCTGAGATTTTGCCAAAGTCCTTTATCAGTAAAAGAAAGTTTTTGACAGATTCTCTTGGGTTTTCGAGGCATAGAATCATGTCTTCTGCAAAGTGGGATAACTTAACTTCCTCTTTTCCTATTTGGATATCTCTGATTTTCTTCTCTTGCCTGATTGCTCTAGCTAGGTCTTCTAATACTATATTGAACAGGAGGAGTGAGAGTGGGCATCCTTGTTTTGTTCTGGTTTTCAGGGTAAATGGATCTAATTTCTGTCTGTTTAGCAGTATGTTGGCTATGGGTTTCTCATAGATGGCTCTATTTTGAGGTATGTTCCAGCTATGCCTAGGTGTTTGAGGGTTTTTATCAAATAGGGTTGCTGAATTTTATCAAAAACTTTTTCTGCATCCCATGATATAATCATGTAGTTTTTGTTTTTACATCTGTTGATATATTTAATTACATTTATGATCTTGTGGATGTTGAACCAGCCCTGCATCCCAGGAATGAAGCCTACTTGGTCATGGTGAATAATTTTGGTGTCATTGGATCCGTTTTATTAGAATCTTGTTGAAAATTTTAGAATATATGTTCATCCAGGATATTGACTTCTAGTTCTCTTTCTTTGTTGTATCTTTATTTAAATAGTTTTCACTGGGAATGTTAGTCACTCCAGTTTTATTATTGATATATTTATTGCATTAAGGAAGGCCCACTATGAACCCAACTTCTTTCTCTTTTAGGTGGCCTTTAAAATTTGCTCAGTAGGTTTTCTGCATCTGTTAAAATCATCATGTATTTTTCCCTTTTTTTGTTAATGTGAGGGATTGCATTGATTAGTTTCAAGCTTAAACCAACTCTGCATTTCTGGTTCTGATACACAATTCTGTTGATCTATTGACTTATTGCTTTGGAAATTCAGTCTAGAAATTAAGCCAATCCAGTTACTAGTCTCACTCAAATAATTGAAAGCATCTCGTTTGTCTATTTTATTTAACAGCTTTTAAATGAGGTCTATGGATGTTCCCTTATGCTGATAATAATCAGAATATTAAATGCAAAGGCTCTTTGTACCCATATAATTTCTTCTGTAAAATTTTAGTTAAATTATAGAATTAATTTCTGCATCCATTTGACCACAAAATTTTTATGCATGCCATTTAGAAGTGATTGTATCCTCCCCTCCTCTGAAAAAACACATTTCAATCAGTTGTTTAAATAAACAGATTGAGTATATATACAGGTGATCAATTTTTCCTCATAACGGGGACTATAGATAAACTGCACTGTATTTCTCTTCAAATTTCTACTTTGACAATAAAATAATGGTCCTTCAATGCTTCTATCTCCATGTTTATAATTATTTTTTAACTGCTTCCTTATTCAATTGAGGTCAATATAAAATTTTTATTATATGATGTTAAAAAAGTTTTTATGTTTTAATCAATTTTGTTTATATTGTTTATTTAATACAGTCTTATTTTAGCTGACATATACATATATTGACAAAACAAACATCTAAGCCTAAAAGCAGATTTTGAATCTTGTTCATGTAATAGTAGAAGCCATTACAGCACTGACAAAACACTTTTTCTTTGAGAAGTTTATAGTTTTAAAGTTTTTAGTTGCAAGTAAAAGGAGATTAAGCCAATCATGACTTAAACCATAGAGACATTTACTTTTTTTCTTTAAAAAAAAAAAAAAGTTCTGGAACAGGGCAGCCTTCAGGTACAACATTCCTGGGTTCTGTGTCTTCATGTCTGCTATTCTCTTGGCTTTTTCTTTTTCCTCTGTACGTGGATTGCATCCTCAGATTCAGGATTGCAAGAAAACTATAACATTGTAAAAACATGACTGTAATAGTAGAAGATTCATATGATAGTAATGGTCATAAAAGAGAAAGTAAACCTCCTTCTAGTGTTTCTTTTTAAGGTCAAAGTTGACTTTTCCTTCAAAAATCATTGGCAGTGGTTGAGGCACTACCGTCATCAATTTAAAAAGTGCTCGAACTGAATTCTTAGCAAAGAAATGAATACCTTAACATAATTGTGGTTGAGCTATTATGCTCAAAGTAAAAAATTAATGATTTTATAGCAAATATCTATACCTATCTGTACCTGTCCTTGAATATATAGCATCCACTCACACCCTTCATCTTATACATACATTAAGACACTATACACTTTCTTTACAAAACGCTCACATTCTTGGCCTTTTACTGCTCCTGCAACAAGTTCAGAATTTTGTAGCCCTGCATTATTTTCCCCATCAAATCCCAAAATTACTTTTTATAGTTTGTTTTCATAAGAAAAACAAGACAAATTATCCATATTCAACACACCCAATATGCAATATCAGAGAAAGAATAAGGTAAACAACAACAAAAATGGAAACTGCCATTTATTAGAGAATGTACAGCAACACATTGTAATACTCATCCCTTACATGCATCAGTTCCTGTCATAAAGAAGAATGAGAACCCCCTGCCTCAAGAGGAAAGGAATTTGATTTCCCAATCAGACATCTTGATTCTTTTCCCTTGACCAGAAATTGATTTACACAGGAGCATGTGACTCAATTATTGTCAAAGAGAGTTGTGAAGAAGGGCTCACTCATCTCCATACTGGGGAGCTTATGCCAATAGTTCTTTAAAGATTAAAAATATGTATAGGAGTAAACAGAAACTCCTGAAACTTCTTTGTGTTATGCTGCTATGTTTCCAAATACTGAAGTTATATTCTTTTCAAGTACAAAATCATTTTTATTTTTATTATCTTTCTTTCTCTAGCACTACAATTCATATGTTAATTGTAGAAAATTTAGAAAGTACATATAGGCGAAAATAAAATTCATAGTATAAATTAACTTGGGGGGTGCATCTTTCCCTCTTTGTCTTTTCTTTTGTTTCTATAACAAAAATTAAGAGTTTTCAAATTAAAAGATATATTGATTGAATGCCAGCACTATGAATAAAATTAAGAAAGACCTTAAAGTTGGCTCTGGGAAAAAAATTTGCATACAAAGGTTTAAGAATAAGTATTACATCAGAATTTTTAATAGTTACTGGGATCTGGACTACAATGAAAAAATCAATTTTTCAGGTGGAATACAATTACCAATATAGAATTATATACTTAGCCTAAATAACTTTTGAGAGTTGAGAGTAGATATAGTATTTTCAGAAAGAAAAGTAGTTATAGACAAATGTACCCATTTCTTGTACACTTTATCATAAATCTTAGTTATATCTATAATTTGATGACTACAAAATATTAATTTACCACAACTTGTATTCCCAAACTTAGGATAGATTATTAAGCCATCCTAATCACTTAAATATCTTTCTCTTTTATTATATTATCTTTACATGGTTGATCACATTTATTTAAAAGGGAAAAATATATCTACTAGTTATAAGGCATTGAAAGTTACAGAAGCATACAATAAAATATGATTCTTGAAAACTGGCACCACCATAAATTTTCTTCTAAAAGCAAATTCTATCCTGTACTGCTAACCGCAGATTTCTCTTGGGATACATTGTGATATATTTGTTTTATTTCAAGATGAGCTAAGATTAAAAAGAATAATAATTTGATTTATTTGACTTTTATTTATTTCATATGCTTTATTCTATTGATAAATTTAGTAAACATCTTTGTGTGTATGTGTGCATCTTACCTTTCTTTATCAATAAACTTTCCCCAACAAAGAGCAGCAAAATCTGGCAGGGCACAGTGGTTCATGCCTATAATCCCAGCACTTTGGAAGGCTGAGGTGAGAAGATTGTCTGACCCCATGGGTTTGAGACTAACCTGGGCAACTTGGTAAGATCTCATCTCTACAATAAATCAAAAAATTAGTTGGGCATGGTAGCGCGTGCCTGTGGTTCCAGTTACTTGGAAGGCTGAGGTGGAAGGATCACGTTAGTCCAGTAGGTCAAGAATGCAGTGGCTGTGAGCACGTCACTGCATTCCAGCCTAGGTGACAGAGTGAGACTCCAACTTAAAAAAAAAAAAAAAAAAAACAGATCAGCAAAATCTGATTTCATACTATTTTTCTTTTAAAAAAGTATTATATGAAATAATTGCTAAGAAAGTTTCATCTCACAGAGTAATAAAACAATTGGAAATTCTCTCCCCAGTTAAACATGGATATCAATATATAAACTAACTGAATTCAAATGCATAGTCAAACTTGTGCTGAGCTATACTGAGGATCATAATTTTAAGAGAAATTGATAAACTTAATAATTTCAAATATCCCTTAAATATACAGCATAGAAAAACATACTAAATAATTATAATAAAAGGTAAGAGTTGAATGAGTTTAAGTACCTCTGCTAAAGTAATTCCCTTAGAGAATAGTCTGTATATAATTTGCTATAAGTAAATGGGAGTTTTCTTTAAAATTAAAAAAAAGTGCAGAAGATGTCACAAAGTAGTGTACCCCAATAAATCAATGACACTTTTATTGTTTAAACAAAGCATAGTCTTATTATATTTTAACAATGTTTAACAATATTCTAAAACTATATTATATTTTTCATGTTTTTTTCCAAATTGTGCTTTCAGTGACAGGCTTTAATTTTGCATTCAGTATTCCAGAGGAGCCAATTTTCTTTTCATGCACCTCTATCCATATGTATGTACTTATGAATCCTGAGTTGTGAGCCTAAAATAAAAGAATATGAGTCAAAGGTATATATTAAGAATATATTATAAAAAATCCTGGATTGCTAAGGGCGACAAGAACCATGTATTTCGTCTTTAAAGTAATATATAATTTTTCTAAGTAAAAACAGAGTTGTCACTTCAAAAAGATGGATTGGATGGTACTTAGTAAAATCTAGAGAAATAAAGTATTCAATTCCACCAGCTCTTTGCTGATCAACTATTTATCATCCACCTATATATGTTCCTACATATCTTTCAATTTATTTTTGTATTTGTGTTTTCATCTATTCGACATTTCTATTTTATGAATCAAAATTCTTAGAAAACAAGATTTTTTATTCTTTTTCAAAGTAATCTTGCCAGTACAGTGGCTCACACCTGTAATCCCAGCATTTTGGGAGACCAAGGCAGGAGAAACACCTGCGGTCAGGAGTTCAAGACTAGCCTGAGGCTGCACTGAGCCATGATCGCACTTCTGTACTCCATTCTAGGTGACAAAGTGAGATCTGTCACTTAAAAAAAAAGAAAAATGAATTTTTACTATTAGTACTATCGCCTATGTAAGTTGACCTTAATTGTGCAAAACATATTCTCTGGCTGTATAAGAAGTGTTGTTTTAGTACAGCATATTGACTTTTAATGAATCAACCTGACTTTCCTCACTCCCTTGCAAATCTACTCTCTGTTTATTCAATACAGAATCTCCTTGAAAAGAAAAACAAAAACTCAGAAAGAAGAACTTAGTTCTTTGGTGGGGAACTTTGCCAATTGAAAAATAATAGTAGATAAACAAAAATTAAAAAAAAAAGAGATAAATATCTACTCACTAAGGTAGTCTTTCCACAAATGACAAATTTCCACAAATTTCACATATTTCCACACGTGACATATTTAGCATTAATTTGACTATTCCCAAGAATCATCTATGTGATTCAAGTCTATGTGCTATATAGACTTCTATAGCTATAATACCCATTACCAATTTTTTTTCTAATTTTTAAATTTGAGAAATATTTTCAAATTTAGTATAAGGTTTCATGAGGAATCATCATGCTAGGTATCTAAATTTCATGAGAAATGCCTCATTCAAATTTGAAAATAATTTTTGTAAGACAAAGGGAAACAACTGTGTGTGTGTGTGTATGTGAATACAATAAAATATATACTCAGGCTGGGTGCGATGGCTCACACCTATAATCCCAGCACTTTGGGAGGCCAAGGTGAGAGGATTGCCTGAGCCCACAAATTTGAGACCATCCTCGTCAGCTTGGTGAGTCTTCATCTCGACAATAAATCACAGAAACTAGCAGGGCGTGGTGGCATGCATCTGTTGTTCCAGCTACTTGGAAGGTTGAGATGGAAGGATAGCCTGAGCCCAGGAGTGTGCCACTGCGTTCCAGCCAGGGTGACAGAGGGACTCCAACTTAGAAAAAAAAAATGTACTCAGTGAATGAAAATATGACTAGCTCTGTTTTATTTCTGAACTAAATTCTCAAGTTCTAACATTCGTTCAAAGGAAAACAATTTATTCATAGTATATGACTTAAAACTCAGTTTCTCACTTCCTTTCATTGACATTAGAACAATGACTATATTCAAGGTTCAGTACGTTTTAATTTGGGAGATCCTGTCACTCTTTTTAAAGTAACAGAATTATTAGTGGGACCTGGGAATAAATCAGGTGGTTGGGTACCAAGCTTGGACAGAAGGGTGGTGAGGACAAAATATGGATTTTAAGAAATTTTTGATATGAGAAATATATGAATTAAATTAATTTGGAAAGGACCTGAAGTAATCACTAATAATAAACTACTATTAAACAGCTAAAATATCTCCTTGAAACTTCAAGAAAATAATGACTCACAATGAATCAGCTGTAGATGCTGGTATTGATTTTCAAGTTCTGCTAATAATCTCTCTCTGTCCTCTCCCCCAGCCCCCAAGAGGTACAAGGCTTCCTCAGTTAAGCCATGCTGGGACTTTAACCTGGTAATGGCTTAGAATCAGTGAACAAAGGGGAGGTCAGATCTTAAGGAGGGCAAGTACCTATTATCCTGGATAGCATTTGCCTTAAGGTAGGAAATGACAGTATTTGAGACAAGTAGAGATTGCTATTCTCTAGTATGTGTAGATGAGACGCTTGTGCTGGTCCAAAGGGTTAATGGGAATCTGACTGTTCAAAGTTCTCAAGTACAGCCACCTCTATCACAAGTCTTAATGTCCTACTTCTTCCCTATCAGAATTTGACTTTAATATAGAAGCACTAGAGATAAGACATAAACCAGGGCACCCTGTTCTATGTTCTATTCCAATTTTCTACAGGCAAAACCCTTAGCAATTGTGATGTTGTAACATCACAGGGACATCACTGCTCCAATAATCTCCATCAATGGAGTAGATGCTGCATACAACCAGTGAGTGATCTAAATCTGGAATCCCATCCCAAGAATCTGCATCCTGGGAACACTTTGGACCCAATTGCCTTTACCCTAGGGAGGGGGGCAGTCCTTGGGATAAGAATCTAAGTATAGTTAATTTGAAGGCTCTTCCAGAAAATACCGGTAGGGTATTGGGAAGTGAGAGCAGGATGGGAAGACAACTATGTAACTGCTACCAAGTATGTCACTTCTATGTAAAACTAGGCCTTAATCCTGCTGGGAACTCTGGAAGCCAAGGTAAGGCATCCACTTCATGACTGTGCTATGCGATGGGTGAGGGAGACCAACTCCCAGCAGTTCGAAGGTTCTGCTGACACCTCTCCCTGCTGTGAGTCTAATGGTTTGGGATCCAGCAGATAGAGAAAGTCCTTAGAAAATGTCTGCAGTTGCAGGTAGATGGAGATTAGGTCAATGTGTACTGACGCAAGCCCAAGGGAATAATAATGCTAGAGCACAACACCAGAGTTCAACATATCTGATTTTGATAATAAGGCCAGGAAATTAGTTGTACAGTTTTTTAATTAAGGTTGTAGATAGATCCTTAATTTTTTTCTTCAGAAATATTTGCATTTTATACATTTTAAAATTTTACGCATTTTATCCTGGTTTTCACATTTGATATTCTGTGTTTTATATCTATTTTCTGTCATATCCTTCTTTATGTTGTTAATATGCCTTTTATTGCTTTTGGTCATATTGCCAGAATCTTGTCTATCTAATTTATTTGTTTCAAATAACTAGAATTTACTTTTAATAATAAATATTTTGATTCTTTTGATCTGTTTCACTGATTTCTAGCATTTTCCTTTTTGTTTCTCTACTTTTCTTTTTTGGAGTTTCCTAATGTTGTTCTATGCCTAGTATTTTTGTGCTTTTGTATTACAAACTGCAAGATTTTTCTAAATATTGTTTTGTAACACCACACAGATTCAAGCATTTGTTATCATGCTTGTCATTAAGTTTTGCATTATAAACTTTTTCTCATAATTTCATATTTAATCTAAGAACCATGTATTAATAAAAAATTATTATTGTTGTAACTATTCCTCTTTGAATTTCAAACATATGACATTAAGCTCTACTTAGAATTTCAGTTTCTAATATTATTATATCACAATATAAGAACCTGAACTGTATGTTTACTCTTTGAACTCACCAGCTTTCTTTTTTGCCAAAGATATATTTATTTCTAACAAAAGTTTTACAGGAATTTAAAATGTGGGGTTTTTTTTGGTTGAATTTAAATTTATGCTTAACTCAAATAAATATGTATTCATATAATCTTAATATTTGCTAATTTTAAATCTGTTTAACCAATCAATTTCTGATATGATTGCGTTAAAAAAATCTCCAAATATGATTACTGTTTAATATAATTGCATTTTTTACTTGAAAAATAATTTGATACTAAATATTAGCTGCATGTATGTTCAGGACAATTATATCAACTTGAAATTTTTTCTGTCAATATAAAAAAGTTTTTCTTATAGTTATTTTTGCCATTATAACTAATATATAATTGTCACCCCAGTATATTTATTTGACTTGAAAATCTTTTCCTAGTCATTTATTCTCAACATATTTATAACTGTGTTAACTGTATCCTTCAAAGATAATGATTCTCATTTTAGTTGATATTATTTAAAATCAGAAAGTTTCTTTTCACTGATAAACTCAAACCATACGTACTTGCTATAATTATCATATTTTTTGTTTTCTACTAGCATGCTTTCATATTTATTTTATTTTGCTTTCTTGCTTCATTTATCAGGTTTGATTTTTTCACTGGTATCTTCCATTGGATGGGCAACATTTTCCTTAGCCAACATGAACAGTTTATACTGAGATTTATTCTTAATGATTACATAACTTACTTATATAATGTTATGCTAACATTCTGCATTAATGTCTAGTAATATGGAATATCTTTACATTTTTTTCAAATAAGATGAGATGCTTGGAACACACCTCTTTCTGTTCTTCTCCTCTTATCCTACACAAAGGTTATCAATTGATTACTTAAACAACAATGAATTTTCATAAGACTTTTATTCATTTTTACTTCCATATTGCAATATTCACCTGAAGTGATTATTCTTCTTGCTATAGTATAACATCTTTACATTATTTAAATTGGGTATGCTGAAATTATCTTTCTTTTTTACTCTTAAATTTATATAATAACTTAGGTGCTTATAAATTTTAGGTTCAAAAAGTTTTTCTTTAACACTTGGATGTTATAATATCGTTGATAATTTTGTGTCCCGTGTTACTTTTCAGAAGGTTGTTGTCAGTCTAATTCTTGTTCTTTTCTAAAGCGATATGAAAAGCTGTTATTGTTGGGTTTTTAAAACATAATCTTTTAGACTTTTCTCTGCTTTTGATTTTATTAAATGCTATTGTAATGATTCTAGTTGTGTATTTTTTCTTCAGAATATTCTGTTAAGTACTCTATACATGTTTTTGGTTTGTGGTTTTATGATATTTTATAATTATGTTATTATTAATGATATATTTCTTGTCATTACTTTACCTGTCTCTCATTCTGAGATGGAATTTTCTTTTTAAATTTAGTTTATTTAGATGGATAGATTTTTTGGTAGAGATATCTGAATAGAATGCCTAGGATAGTCTCAAGCTCCTGGGCTCAAGTGATCATCAAGCCTTGGCCTCCCAAAGTGCTGGTATTACAGGTATGAGCCACCACGCCTAGCCTGAGATGGCATTATTATAAAGCTCTTCCTCAGGAAATCTCCACTCATAACCCCTAGCCTTCTCTTTGGGTTTTCTTCACCCAAAATGCAGGTCTTTGTGCTGAGATTTTCATATTATTTGTATTCACTATTGAGCTCACCTGTGATATATACAGAGCTTTCTTGATTTAGGTTTGAATCAGCACTTTATATTAAACTGCAAAAATGCATATGGATTAATGATATACATATAGACATAAATATACAAGGAGGAACTCCAGAAAATCTAGAGTTATCTTTGTACAAGGTCCCTTGTAGTACAGACTTCCCCTGCAAAAGTAAGTGATCTAGGCATTGGCATCAGTGTACCAGCTAGCCTTATGTGAAAGGTTGTGTTCAGCTTCAGCGGATTTTGTTTTGTTTTGTTTTTGAGATGCTTTAAACGTGTTTGCCCATTTCATGATGGGTGATTTATGAACACACCTGCCCACACGGTGCTGAGAGTTCAGCGGTTTTTGTCAGAAACAGCATGACTCCGTGCCCCACCTTCCCCAATCACCGGATCTCACCCTGAGTGATTTTTTTTGTGTTTGTCTCCCTGGATGAAAATGTCCTCAAAAGGAGATGTTTTGCTGATGTGGAAGAGGTGAAACAAAAAACGACAGAAACATGAAAAGCTGTTAAAATCGAGGAGTTCAAAACTATTCTGAGTAGTGGAAAAGGCATCTCAATAGGTGTATTGCATCAAATGGAGAGTACTTTGGAGGTGACTAAAGTTTAAACATGCAAGAATAAATACACAATTTTTATAAGTAAATTCTGTGATTTTTGGAGGTCTCCCTCATAGGTATAGACATAGATATTTAAGTGGGTGCAGGTACCTGCACAGCAGTAGGGATAGATATAAATATTACTCATTTATCTGGGCTTGTATGGAATTGTTTCCATATACTTCCATTAACAAAAATAGGTAATTCTTATCACTGTGTTAACAAAAATAGCAATATTTATCAATATATGCTATCGCTGTGTTCAGTGCTTTATATGTCTTCTCATTTAGTTATCAAATAGCTCTATGTGCTATTATTCTTGTCTCACAGATGAGAGCACAAAGGCTGAATTTTTAAGTCATTATTATATATATTTTGCATTTTTATGTTTTTATTTTAAAGATGTGGGGTTAGGTACATAAATGTTCATTATTCTGGTACCCTTTTTGATGAGGTGTGTCCCCCTCCCCCGACAGATTCCTAATACTGCCAATTCTGCCTCCCCCACAAACCCTCCCCCCCAGTATCCTGCTACTGCCAATCCTTTTCTTTTAGTATTATGATAACTATCATAATTATCATTATTATTTACTAATTGACAGATGTAGTATTTAAACAAAATTTTCTTGACCCCAATGTTCTTAACTTCTGCACATCACATTCAAACATTGTAAAAATTTTATTAAGGAATTGCTATTTTTTTTAGGAGGTCAAATGATCATTATTGCCCTTGGATATCATTTGTTCTGTCTACTCACCTGCTATCTCAGGTTACGTGTGTGTGTCTATATATGTGTGTGAATGTGTTTGTTGTGTGTGTGTGTGTGTGTGTGTGTGTGTGTGTGTGTGTGTGTGTGTGTGTGATTCTGGAAAGGCTTTACAATAACATGATAATCTCTGCTGCCCTTCATTTTTACCTCCTGGATTCTAAGGAATATCTGATCCCTAAGCTGTTCCTTACAATGTTCATTTCTTTAAAAATAATTGTACCTTGCATTTTTCTTTTTCTTTCCCGACCTCCAGTCCTACCCAGATTAAACCTCATACAAACTTAGTAGATCAGGCCATGGCTCTGGAGGCATTCACACTCTGGCTGGAAGTGAGCAAGTGGCAAAATTAAAAAAAGAAACAAAAAATTTAAAAAAGGACTTTTCTTTGTAGTCAAGCAAAACAATCCAAAATAAGTAGTAGGTGTTTTTCTTTTTCAGTTAGTTAAAAGATCTAGAATTCTATCAGTTATACTGTTACAAATAAATTGGCATTACAGAAATCACTGCACTACTTTATTTGACCTCTTTTTTAATTTTTGAGTTGGCGTCTCGAGTGTAGTGGCATGTTCACAGCCATCACAGCCTCAATCTGCTGGGCTCAGGTGAGTCTTCCACCTCAGCCTTCCAAGTAGGTGGAAATACAAGCACGTGTCAACACACCCGGCTAATTTTTTGATTTATTGTAGAAATGACGTCTTGCCAGGTTGCCCGGGCTGGTCTCAAACACGGGGGCTCAGGCAATCCTCTCATCTCGGCTTCCCAAAGTGCTGGAATTGACCTCCTTTTCATCATTTAAAAAAAATTAATTAAGTGGATGAGCTCAAGGATTGTTAACTGAAATGCATATAAAAGCCAGGCAAATAAGCCCTAACAAATTACAACTATATCTTATGCCCTACATAGTGAAAAATGGTGTCACAGATGTACACTATGGAAGATAGTTCAACTATCATAAAGAATAAAATAATGTCTTTTCCAGAAACCTGGATGGAATTGGAGACCATCATTCTACATGAACTAACTCAGGAACAGAAAATCAAACACCGTATGTTGTCACTTGCAAGTGGGAACTAAGCTTGACAAAGGCATAGAGAATGGCATAATGGCCGTTGGAGACTCAGAAGGGAGAGAGGGGAGAGGGTGGAGGAACAAAAACATCATCTCTTAGTTACAATGTGCACAGGGGATTTGGTGGGTACATGTAAAGTCCAGACCAAAAATCATCTGTACCTCCAATAATATGACATGCTCTAAATAGCAAAGGCTAGTAAGTTAATGTGATGCTATTAATTTATATAATTATAGATAGAAATTTATATAACCCATAAGTGACATTCACGTATCAGATGTAGTACATTTAGGTAATGAGTGTTTGACAGAGAATATGTAGATTCACCAACTTTAGCTTAACTCAACTATATTTTCCAAATATGGTTTAACCTAGGAATGGAAATTTGCTTTTTTCCAAAAATAACATTGAGTGATTGTTGTGGTATGATACTTAGTATGAAGGAAGATCCCCCAGAGAGCCTTTACCCATTTTAATCTTGGGCTATATCTTCATCAGTGTTTCATAAGCTATGTCAATTTAGAGAATACAAGCTTATGCTTAGTCAAGTGTATAAAAAATTGATATTTTATAAGCCACTGTCAATTAAATGTCAATCAGAATAAAAACTTTTTTTTCTTAAAATGTTAGCATGGATTATGGAATTATTTTTATCCCCCTCATGTTTTCCTATATAGAGACAATAATACATTGTTCTTAAAGCACAGTCACCACATAATGTGAAAAAACATGGACAATAACTACATAACTGAAACCACTGGTTAAATATTAGGAGACTGAGGGAGTGGTATGAAAGCTCTTGCCCACAAGAGGCTAATATTTTTGTGCTAACTATACAAAATATTTGTACTTCTAAGAAAATCATATTTTATTTTTCCTTAGTAGTAATCTTAAAACACCCTTTTTGGTTTAAATGCTGAATTTAAAAGATTTTGACAAGTCTTCTATTTTATGAAGACATACCAAGTTGTTAGGATGCACCTAGACTGAAGAAAAGAAATGGCTTCATCAGTATTGCATAAAGCCAGGTTCATTTTAGTGTACTGCAAATAATTTTCAAAAACACTCTAAGTGCAGCAAGTTACTTATTAATATTTTTATAAACTAGTATTATGACCTACATTGCTGGGTTAATAAAATGAAATAAATCTTTACATTCATAACTATGTAAATAACTGAAAATGCTATTTAAGAAATAAAAATGTTAATGAAATATAGAATGTGTCAGCAGTACTATTTTATTTTATTTTCAATAACAATCACTGCTTTTGGTGATAAAAAGACTACCTTCAAAGTGATGCCAATTTTGCAGGTGAATTAATGAAGGACACTTAGTGGACCTGTAGTTCTCTTGCTTTCCATAGAGAATTACATGTACAGGGTGGAGGACCCACCCCTTACAGCAAAATTTATTTATAAAAATTTGTGGGTTTATTCCTACATATTTAACAGTCACCTTCAAAGTGCTCTCCATTAATGCATGCATACATACCTGTCAAGACGTTTTTCCTACTGCTCAAAACAGTTTTTGAACTCATCAATTTTGATGGCTTTTAGTGTTTCTGTCGTCTTTTGTTTCCCCTCTTCCACATCAACAAAATATCTCCCTTAGAGGACTATTTTCATCCTGGCAAACACAACAAGAAAAAAATTCACTCAGGGCGAGATAGGGTGAATAGGGAAGGTGCCAAAAACTGTTGACCACTCAGGTACACTCCTAAATCACCCATCATGAAATGGGCAAATGCGTTAAAAGAATTGCCACACACACAAAAAAAATTCACTGAAGCCATTTGTGGTCTTTCACAACAAGTTAGCTGGTATATTGATATTGATGGGTTTAGAAGACTTCAGGGGAAGCCTGTACTACAAGGGCCCTGCCCTCCAAAAAACAATTCCAGATTGAGGCCCCCCCCATAGGTAGACAAATACTTTGTGCATTTGAATAGAAACAGCAAGTGTCCTTTTTAGAGTTTTGGAAATCCTTATGTTTCATTGTTATGAAAGTGCAGGCTAAAAGAGCACTAATGACACTTTAATTGGGCTCAAGTGGCTTTAATTCTGCATTATCTTTTATAGTAGTCACTATTTTAATGCTAAACTTGGAGAACTGTGGCAAATCACCATCTTCCAGGGAGGTATATTTAACTCAAAAAGCTGTCAGTTGGTAAGTTGTCCTCTTCAAAATGATCACATTTTGTAATTTGACCATATGTGTGCATAACCTTTTCTTGGAAAAGCTGAACTTTTCCCATATGTTGGTTTTTCTCAGAAAGAGAAATTTTGTGGGTCCCTATTAAGAGGTAGCGTTACTCAGCACGTGGTGATTGTGGAACTCAAAAATGAGAAGGTAGCATGCTAAGCAAACAGGATATGGTAGAAAGTTATCAGTATGTGGTTATATATGAAGGAAAATGAATGGAATCTCCAAGAAAAATGTTTCATGGGCAGTCGGGGAGGATGAGGAAAGTAGAGGAAGGGCCTCAGCATCTTCCTTAGCTCATTCTTTTAGTTAATTAACAGAGCACCTGAGTGGGCCCCAAGCATATCCTGGGACCAGGATGTGTACACTCCCTCCCTTAGCACTGAGGCTTGAGGAGAAATTAAATGCCTGGGTCTCCTCCATAGATGACCCCGATCCAAGAAAACGTTCCATAGGCCTTCTTTGTCATGAATATATTCATCCATCTGTTAACCGGTCTCACCTCTCCTGGGGCGCTGTTGCTTCTTCAAGATTGGAGAATTTCATCGGACTCCACTCCCACCACCGTCCCCACCCCAATCCTGAGAGCTGGCACGAGAATCGCACGTGGGTCACAGGACTTCTGCGGGACCTTCTCCCTTGTTTTCTCCTAAATCCTTTTCTAAGTGCGGTATGTGCGTGGGCAGATACTCACTGGCTCCTCGGTTCTGTCCTTTTCCTTTTCTCGAGCTTGTAGCTCCTCTCGCTGGCCTTCAGTTCCTGAGGACTTGGCACTCCGCAGAGACGCGCAGTCTCTCTCTCTCTCTCTCTCTCTCTCCCCCCACCCCCTCTCTCCTCCCCTCCCTCCTTCCCTCTCTCTCTCCCCTCTATCTCCCTTCCTCCTTCTTCTCTCTCCGTCTGTCTCACTCTCTCTCTCTCTCTCCCCCATTCCCTCTTGCTCTCTCCTCCTCCTCCTCTCACCCTTTCTCTCTCCCCTCCTGCTCTCTATCCCCCCTCCTGCGTTTCCCACCCCTCTCCCTCTCTATCTCGCTCTCTAGCCCGCGCTCTCTTTCTTTCTCCCTGTCTCTGGTCCTCGCTTTCACTCCGCGCGCTATCTCCATCTCGCTCCACTCCTTCCTTGCTGCGTCTACCCACCTTTCATTAAATATATGGACTACACATGCGAACGTTTACACATTCACTCGCGCGCGCATACACACACACACACACACACACCCCTCCCTATTAGGTCACTTTACCCCACCTTCGAGGACTCACAGCTGCCCGAAAATCGAGGAATCAAAAGCCTGGTGGCAGGGCTTGAAGGCTGCGTCTGTGTTTCCAGCTGGCCTACGGACTAGGGGAGGAGGTCACCTCGTTATCTCCCATCCCAACTTATGGGCAGGAGACCTCCACGCTCTCCCAGTCGCTGTGCTGGGGAAATGGGGGCAGCACCACGGCAAGCGCCCACGCCCGGAGCGCACCCGCGCACGCACGTGGGCGTCCCAGCGCCGCAGCAGCAGGTGCCGGGAAGTGAAGGCTGGGCCGTATCCCGGCGGAAGCACCCGGCCTCCCGCGCCCTCCTAGCGCCTCTAAGGGCCCTTTCCTCTGTCCTGGGATCTTGGAGGCCATCCCAGTCTTCACAGCCCGGCATGTCAGCTGTCCATCTCCCTCAGTCTTTCCTGACCGCGGCTGCTCCCGTCAGTATCACCAACCTAAGCCCCAGTCCCAGATGGAGAGCGGGAGACGTGGGGGTCCCGGCTGAGTGCCCTGTAAGTCCCGACCCCCTGGTTGGATGGCCTCGGCGGGGTCCCAGGTGCGGCCAGCATGGCTGTGGTCGGCGCGGGCAGAGTCCGCAGAGGCCAGGAAGGGCGGGACGGAACTGGGAAGGGGAGGAGGCGCTGCTGCAGCGTCCAGGGAGGGACGACCCACACCCGCGCGCGCTCCAACCCTCCCCGGAGCTACCTCGTGTTTACTGTGATTTCGCATTCATTGCTTCGCATTTTACGAGCTGGGGCTCTTCCGGTGCTGTTTCCCCAGCAACTCCTTTCTCCCCGAGTTTACCGCGCCGCGCGCGTGTGTATGTGTCTGTTGGGTGTGGGGAGAGTGGGGTGATCCGTGTTTGCCTTGGGACGGTTTTAAATATTAGGAGGATGGGGGGAAGCACATTGCAAGAAGCCCGCGTCTTTGCAGGAGCAATTTGGTGGGGACGACTCCGCATCTGGTCCCGGTGATTAACCGCGAAACTTTTACCGTTGTCTTCTCGCTCCAGCGCGCCCCTGCCTCCTCGCCTCCAGGACTGAGACCGGAGTGAATGGTGAAGCTGTTACCCAAGAGGAGAAAGCTAGACAGCTCCCGCTCCTTCCAGACAGATGGAATATACAGGAGTAGACAGCAGATCGCCCACAATTTCTAAGCCCTAAAAAAGTGAATATCCAAACCCCGAAAGGAATTTTCACACACTGGCCCCTCCCCCTTCCACGTCTTTTATCCGGCTCGAAGATCCGGCTCAGGATTCGCTCTCTTCATTCTCTCCTCTTCGCCGAGGGCTGGCAGAGTGAGTGACGGATCCCAGCCTGGTCCTCACCCCCCTCCCCCGCCCCACCCCCCGGGATCAGAGCAGTATGTGATGTCCTTGTCGCCGCCGCCCCATTCGCGGCGCACCAGCTCCGCGGGCGCTCGCCGCGCGGAGCAGCCGGGTCTCGCCCCAGCCCCGGGCTTCCTGGAGGGTCGCGCAGCCCGAGGCCATGACTAAGGCGCCCACTTGGTAACTCTGCCATCTTCCCGTTCCTTCTGCCTCCCTCTCTTCCCCTCCCCGGCTCCCTCGCTCTCCCACTACCGCCCTCCAGTCCTCCTCCCAGACGCCCACCCGCCCGCTCCTCTCTCCGCAAGAT
>NW_007259460.1:172473-172699 GCF_000164805.1 Carlito syrichta
CTAAATGGAATTAGTGGAGATCGGAGCCTCTGGTGTAACGCACAGACATGATCTATGGACGCAGTTTGTTTCACAGTGAGTGGCTTTCCCGCCGCGCCGGTGCGCGCCCCGGGGCTGTCCCTCCTCCTCCCCTTTCTCCCGGCCGGACGCGCGTGGGGTGGGGGGCGGGGGGATGAAGCCGCCCTCTCCGCCACGCTTCGGCCGGACCCGCAGTCTGGGGCAGGTG
>NW_007259460.1:172839-177296 GCF_000164805.1 Carlito syrichta
GCGGTCGCTTGATCTCAGACTATGCCCACGAGAACCGTCTTTCCTCCTGCGGGAACCTCCCGGGGCTGAGACCAGCGCGCAGTTCAGAGGTGGACACGTGCGGGAGAGACTGGGGGCCCGAGTGAGGGGCATGGGTGGAGAGGGGGGGAGAGTGCGGCTGACACTTTGTGGGACTGGAGGAAGCATCGTCTTTTAGGGGGTTCTAGAGCTCAGCAGGCTCATATTCCCACTCCAGTTGGTAGTTCGAGGTACACCTGGATGCGGGAGGGAGGGGCGAGGGTCAGCCTCCACTCTGTTCCGCCTTGGCTGTCTGGCTGTGTGGGGACGCGGGCATTGCTGAGGCAGGATGGAATTAGAGGAAAACAGCATCAAAAGTCATGAGTTAAAGGCGATATAGGAAAATGTGTGGTGGAAATTTAACATCACACTGCAAGGATGAGCGTGTGAATCCTGAGCCACGCAGTGAAGACACCAGCTTTGCTGATGAGTTAAACGTAGCCCGTGTTCCATAATGTGATTCCATCAAAGCCAGGAGAGCAAAAAAGACACGTAACAACCTGATACTGATGGATGTATACCTGTGTGGTGTGTGAGTAGAATCATGAGTTGAAATTATTTTTTAAAAAAATTTAAACACACAGTAAAAACAGCAGCCAATGTTTTTATCTAAAAGACAGATGATCTGGATAGAGTACAGAGTAATAATAGATAATTTCTCATATATTCATATCAAGACCCAGATGCTTTTCTTAGAATAATGTTTAAGCATAAATCTATCAGCTTCTGTAATTAGCTTTAGTTTAGGAAATAATAATTTCAAATTATGCCCTGCCTCTTCCAAATTCATTTTAAGTAAAAACATGAAAACATAGACTTTTTATGTAATTGAACAACACAATAAATAACAAAAATAAAAGAGAAGAGGGAAAGCCAGAAATTATCAAGACTGGCTTACTACTTTGCTAGTTTTAAGTTTTAGAAAATGTTGAGCAAATCAAAACTCTGGAGATAAAACAGATGTTTAAGTTGTAATGGCACTGCAGATTTACTGTGAAGTTACAGATCAGGGCCTCTTTTTGATACTGAAAATCTGCCTCGATATAATGCTGACAGAAATCACCTTTCTCAAAATAATAATCTATTTCCTAGTAACAATTTTAAATCAAAGTCAAGGTTAGAAGAGATTAATTTAAAGCTTAGAATATTCTGGGGACAGGGGGTTACCTGATAGTTCAGTACGTTTTTATAAGCAACACTCTAATAATGTTGCTTAATGCCTACAATCCACATTAATCTGTTTTTCTCTTGTTGCCTCTCCTCCACTGCCCATAGGATTTGCCTAAGTATTCATTTTCTAAAATACAACCACACTGGCAGTATGTTAGGATCAGTCTTGAAGCCCTTTCTCATTGTTTGTCTCTCCTTTTCCTTCTTTCACCTGTTCTCCCTTCTCTTCCTTTGGAGATGCCAGCAAAGCCATTCCCCAAAAAGAAACAGTGTGGCTCCTTCTTATTTGAGAGAGTCCCAAGTTTTCCTGATTTGTATATTTTGAAAGAGTGTTTGCAAGTTCTGAGTCGGCTTCTAACCATTAACAATGATAAGAAGAATTTACTTTATTTTTGAATTGTTGTCTTATGGGATTTGATCATTTCAGTGTATATTATCTTTCTAATTTTTTTTTTTTCTGTTTCAGTTGTAGCAAGTTTAATCATCTTCCATTTGTCTGGGGCAACCAAGAAAGGAACAGGTGTGTTTCTTTATAACACTAGTGAAGAGCCTCTGATTATTTTGTGTTTTCCCATTTTTCCCATACTCTTAATATTCCAGAATATCTGAACATTTTATAGAGTGTGTATAATTGATTGGTTTTGACTAAGGCAACATTTAGAAATTAATTTACTAATGGATATTATAAGATTGTCCTCTCTATTTTTAGTATTATATAAAATTGGATGATGGCTCTTTTCTAAAACTTTCTTTTTTTTTTTCAGAAAAGCAAACCACCTCAGAAACACAGAAATCAGTACAGTGTGGAACTTGGACAAAACATGCAGAGGGAGGTATCTTTACCTCTCCCAATTATCCCAGCAAGTACCCCCCTGACAGAGAATGCATCTACATTATAGAAGGTAAGGGGAGAGAGTGCCAGAACCAAGAGAGCACAAAGCCAAAACCTGGCCATCTCTATGCTTTGGATGAAGCATATGCATATAGACATTACAAAATTGATTTTGGAGATCATAAACATAAATATCTCTGAGTGAATCAAATAACTGTAAAATCTGGAATCAGACTAATTACTGAAATTATTAGTAATGGGTTATGAACAAGCACATTCTGGGAAATAAAAACAAGTCAACAACTGAAGAGTTTATTTTGCAGTTGATTTAATGGATTTGGAGATCTAAAGTAATAGAAGAGACGCATAGTTGGCATAATATTACCTAATTTGTAATGTTTCAAGAAACTGATATTTTTGTTTAGTTCAAGACTATTAGAAAAGCCCATATGTTTGTTATTTTTTCTTTAATATTATAAAGTACAAAAAAAATTCACATCAAAGATGAGTCTAGGCCATTGCTTTGCTTAAACTCTGGGGTGGTCATGTGCTCTTTGAGCTATGGCCAGGCCACATTTCCTGGCTTTGGCCACCTCCCCTACCTTGGGGAGGAGGACCTCCTCTTTCTTTCTCAAATTTACTTTCTAAATAACTATATTTTCCTAGTCTAAAAAAAGTTGAGTCTATAATCACATTTTCTGAATGTCATTCTGAAAGGCAGTTACCTTACTTTGTGCTAACAAGTGACAGTCTTACATTTTAAAGTCCAGGTCAGGATTCTACATTATAATGCATTCATCTTTTTTTTTTTATCCAAATTAAAGGAAGAATAAAAAGAGACTCACTTCTCATTGAACATTTCCCATTTCCATTAACCTTGTAGACACTTCTCTATTAAGTACAGCTTTTAAAAATATATGAGCATTTCATCTAGTTACAGATGCTTGCAATATTTAAGTATTAGTACCTAATACCCTGAAGTTTGCAAATGCTAACCCCCACACACATACATCATGCACAATGCTACCTTAATGAAAAAGATATGTGTTCTTTATATCTATTTATAAATCAGAGACATTTTCTTAATAGACTTTTCAAAGAAGTAGCTTTTCTACTTAACTGATTTTAAGAATCTCGATTTCAAATTTTTTAAATAATTTTTAAGCCAAGGATATTTTCCCTCTTCTTGTTGTTCTAGAAGTTGAACTTTTAGCAAAGATATGCCACATTATGAGAAAATAAAACGATAAGTTTTGATACTAAAAGGATAACACTGAAAACACTAAGGTCTGGTAATTTTGCTTTCTCTTTTGATTGATAGAAAAGAGAGTTGATATGGAGCTTGCCAGCATGCTAAGGACTATGGCTCTTTTGGTAAACAATGTTAAGGGGCCCCAAGATGAACACAGAGTGGTTGAAACAGGGAGACCAAAGAGAAGATTATAAAGAGGAAAAGATACTCACCTTAATATTTGAAGAACATTCTCTACATAGAATAGCATTTACAAAAGTTCAGATATATAGTATGATTAGAAAACTACATAAAATCCTAGGGTTTCTATATACTTTGAGGAGAATAGGAGAGGTGGCTAGAGAGGTAGGTAGTCTCAGATAAAGCATTCCATTTGTCCCACCCATCCAATTTTGGACATTATGTTATAGACAATGAGATGTCATTGAAATAGCATAGAGAAATACAGTGAGATTGTGATGAGGAAGTAATGAAAAGAAAACAATATAAACTTAGAAATTACTGCAAAAGGTCAAGCAAATCATAGTAAAAGCCTCAGCTAAAGAAACAGCATTGTTGAGGGAATAAATTAAAGAACTAAGAAACTGAATCAAGAGTGGCTGGATTTGTGAACCGGAGAATAGGGAATCCCAGAACTATTCTAAGGTTTTTTGCCTGTTTCTAAGGTTTTTTGTAAGATGAAATTGCCATGACAGAAAAGGAATATAGGTGGAAAAAAGGGGTTTAGGAGAAAAACAATGTGTTCAACTTTGGTGTTTGTGGGGATGTCTCATAAAGAGATTGGATATATGGATCTTTAGTTCAGAGGATAGTTCTGTGCTGGAAATGTGTATGTATAGGTCATACATATAGAGATTATTGTTGAGATTTTAGTGCAGATGAGATTATCCAAAAAGTGTATTTGGTGCACTGATTTTCAACTCTTAAAACATGCAGATGCTTAGGCCTGTACCCAGGAATTCTGGTAAATTGGTTTTAGATGGACTCTCAGGAATTATTGTTTTGTAATAGATTTTCACTAGGATGCCAGGTGCACTCAGGTTTCTAATCTAAAATGAGAAGAAAGAAAATGTAGGATAGAGCCGGGCTCGGTGGCTCAGTCTGTAATCCCGTGCCTTTGGGAGGCTGAGGTGAGTGGATTGCCTG
>NW_007259460.1:177411-222183 GCF_000164805.1 Carlito syrichta
CCGGAGCCCAGCAGGTTGAGGCTGCGGTGGCCGGGAACGGCCACTGCACTTCAGTCTGGGTGACAGAGTGAGACTCCAACTCAAAAAAAATAAAAAATGTAGGATAGGTTTCTGGAAAATAACATGTAAGGAATGGACAGAATAAGGAGAAAAGGTAATGGACTGAGGAGAAGCTAGCGAGGTGGCAGGGAGTATCAGGTGAAAGATGATTTTTTTACCACAGTAGCTCGAGTGGATGAGGTCTCAAGGAGCAGAGCATAGTAAAAGTGCCAGTTGTTACAGAAAGACATTCATTGCATGAGGCAATGAAGAGTCTGTTACAAACTCTAAGATGAGAGTTTTCATTGGCACAATGGGGATGGAGCCAGCTCCCAGTGGATGCAGGAGGAGTCAGGCTGGTAGGGTGGTGTTAGAAATGAGTCTTTTTCAGCATCATTTATCCTTCCTTTAATTTGGATCCAAAAAACGGTGAAAGCATCATAATTTAGAATCCTGACCTGGACTTTAAAATATAAGACTGTCACATGTTAGCACAAAATAAATAACTGATTTTCAGACTGACTTTCAGAAAAAAATGTGATTATAGACTCATCTTGGATGGGAATTTTTTTCTACATTACAATATTAAAGAAAAAACCCAAACATATAGTAGGTGTTAGTGACTTGTGGATCCATGATGAAAAGGTGTTTTCTTTTTTTCTGTTTCTTGTTCTTTTAATCAGACACATTGTGCATATTTAGCTCTAAAATGAATGCTCTTTTCTGTAGAAAAATGTAAACTTAAAATACAAGGGAAAGATATACAAATAATTGGTCAATTCCCAATGATAAGACAGATTGTGATAAAGTGTACAAGCAGGTCTTAAACATGAAAAGGAGGATCTCTTTGTGAATTTCAAGTGGTTTAAAGACTTTTCCAATTTTGAGGACATATTCTGTATTTACTAGAACTATTTAGGTGAAAGTGTCCATAGTCCTTAATGTGTCTGAAGAGTCTCAAAGATGATGACAACTTTCGTAAAGGAAACTCAGTTTTAGACAAAAAATAACTTACAGAAAATGTGAACGTGAAAGACAGCTGTGTACTGGGAGATTTGAAGGGGAAGAAAATGGAAGTTTAGAGAGCTGGACCCAGAGAGCTTCAGATGGTTTACATGAATCATAGTCACTCATTTTTTATCTACCGCAAGGACTGTATGACATGCTTTTTTTTTTTGTATAAGGTTACTTTGCTACCTCCAGAATTCAGCTGGTGGAAGTGTCCTATGTGGGAGTATGTCATTAACTTTAACATGCTGGACCAAAGAAAAATGAATTGTTCTCTTGTAATGTGGTCTACTAAAAGCCTTAACGAAACATGTTTCCTGAAGGAACATTGAGAGGTTTATTCACTCACGTTGGACAGAACTTAAGTGACAACAAAAGTAAAAATGTGAAATAACGAATTCTTGTTAGATGGCCGTGTATTTCCTAATAGGGGAAGTTAGTAGGTGAATGTTTACAAAAAGGATTCTAAGTAAATTAGCACAGGACCAGCTTCATTGCTTTACCTTTTCCTACTCATACATTATTCACATCTAAAAAAACTTATCCCACAACCTGAAATAGTTTGCTTCCTTATAAAAATTTTATCATACTGGCTTATTGAGAAGAAGATAGACAGATATATATATGCCATAGGATAATAATGCAGACAAATGGTATATTTAATTGTCATTCTTTTTTTTTTTTTTGAGTTGGAGTCTCACTCTGTCGCCCAGACTGGAGTGCAGTGGCCGCTCCCGGTCACCGCAGCCTCGACCTGCTGGGCTCCGGCGATCCTTCCACCTCAGCCTTCCGAGTAGCCGGAATTACAGGCATGCGCTACCACGCCCGGCTGATTTTTTGATTTATTGTAGAGATGAGGTCTCGCCTGCCCAGGCGGGTCTCGAACCCGCGGGCTCAGGCAATCCACTCACCTCAGCCTCCCAAAGGCGCGGGATTATAGGCTGAGCCACCGAGCCCGGCTCTAATTGTAATTCTTAAATGTGTCCAGTTCCTTAAGCATTTGCCATTTTGTTTTTTAGGCTAATATTTTAGGGAGAAAAATATGGTTTCTCAGTTCATTTTTTAGACTACTTTCAAATTTGCAGATTTCAAAAAATTATTGAAATTCCCTCAAACCTTTCATTATTATGGATACTATATTTGTTGACATTTGCGATGTACATCAATGTTGGACAAAATCGTGTCTGATTTCTCTTGTGTTATAAATGTCTATTTAATTTGCAAGTAATTGGAAACACCTTAATATATTAAAAATAATTTATGAAATAATATTTTTAATATCAATTGACCTTTAACCTATTGATTTTTAATTTTATACTTGGAGAGAATCAGAGTTCTAACTTCCAAGTCAGCATGTTTCTCAATTTTACATATATATTTGACAAACATGCAGATCAGAGTTTACTTTTTAAGTCATCAAGAATGATATTCAACATATATAGTTAAGAATTGGTGGGGCATGGACAGCCACCATTTAGAGTGGTTGCTAACCACTTAGAGAGCAGGCTCAGTTGTGCTACGTCTTAACTTTAAAGTGTCTGGAGGGAGTTAGTCCCTGAAGAGAACCAGGTAGCAGGGACGCACTCAGAAGGCTACAAGCAACAGCTTTTTACTAACCAAGATAAATGTGTGCTGATATTTCAACAAATGTTATGGCTATTCTGGAGTATATTGGTTGAGTATAAGTTAGGAATGCTAGAATTTTGGACTGCTTTAGACATGACAAAGGAAGAATGGAGGAAACATCAGCAAATGTCTTCATGTTGTGTTTAAAGGATTGCTAGCCCTATAAAGCTTTTCCATCATTCTTTAAAGAGCTTTAAAAACATCTATGAACTTAAGCTCATTTATAATTTACTTGAAGAGATCTTTTGGAAAATCTTCAATAACAAGTACCAGGCCATGTCCTGAGAAAAAAAGGTGAATAAGATATGGTTCTTGTCTTTCATGAACAGATTTAGAGAGAAGCATTCTTTTAAATGTGTTTTTTTATAAAATATTTTTATTTATTTATTTTTGAGTTGGTGTTTCACTCTGTTACCCATGCTGGAGTGCAGTGGTACCCTTACAGCCATCTCAGCCTCAACCTGCTGTTCTCAGGTGACCCTTCCTCCTTGCCTTCCAAGTAGCTGGAACCACAGGTGTGCGCCACAATGCCCAACTAATTTTTTGACTTATTGTAGAGATGAGGTCTTGCCAAATTGCCCAGGCTGGTCTCGAATCCCTGGATCAAGTAATCCTCTCACCTCTGCCTCCCAAAGTGCAGGTATTAAAGGCCAAGCCATCACACCCAGCGAGGAGGTTTCTTTTTATTTTTTATTTTTTTTGAGTTGGAGTCTCACTCGGTCGCCCAGACTGGAGTGCAGTGGCCGCTCCTGGCCACCACAGCCTCGACCTGCTGTGCTCGGGCGATCCTTCCGCCTCAGCCTTCCAAGTAGCCGGAATTAAAGGTATGCGCTACCACGCCCGGCTGATTTTTTGATTTATTGTAGAGATGAAGTCTCGCTGCCCAGGCAGGTCTCAAACCCGCGGGCTCAGGCAATCCACTCACCTCAGCCTCCCAAAGGCACGGGATTACAGGCTGAGCCACTGAGCCCGGCTTAGAGGAGGTTTCTTTTAAGCAAGATTTTCTTGGATAAATCGGAGTTAAATTGTAGGTACATAGGTATTCAAGAAAATAGGAAAATACACAAAATCCTGAAAGAAATACTGACTTGAGAAATATGACATGCTTGAAGTGAATTGAGCTGGGGATGTCTGGGAGGTGCTAGACCCTAAAAGTAGGATATCCTTAAGGGTCATATGTTTTGAAAGCATTCATTATTGTCCTGTTGTTAGAGAAATTCTGAAGCTTAAACCTGAGAACAATGTGATTAGATTTGTATTCTGGAAAACTTACTCTTAATATCTTTGTATATGCACTTGGATCTAATCAAGACACACAACTGGGATTATTTGAGTGGTTGTACAACTCTCTGCCAAACAATCCTCAAGTGGTTTCTGACCTTAAGCTTGGGACTCCTAGAAGTATGAGAAAAAATACAGAAAAGCATCCCTTGACTTTCTAAATCTCAATGCCTTTCACAAAAATACTGAGTTTTGTTAGTTTTGCATGAGACATCAAACTGGTCATTTTGTGTCAGAATAATACTTTGTGCAATATAATCAATTTTAAGGTTCACCTCTTAGGCATTTTAATGAAAATTTTATCTCTTAAAATACTATCATATTCTTTGGGTGAATTTCTATGCAAATTTATATGAATTTCATCTTCAAAGTTTGATAGGTGTACAGATAAAATCTTAAATAGAATTTAAAAAATCAACCTAGAGGTATAAGAGATGGCCTTCCAGATGGAATCTGTCTTTTTTACAGCTGCCCCAAGACAGTGCATTGAACTTTACTTTGATGAAAAGTACTCTATTGAACCATCTTGGGAGTGCAAATTTGATCATATTGAAGTTCGAGATGGACCTTTTGGCTTTTCTCCAATAATTGGACGTTTTTGTGGACAACAAAACCCACCTGTAATAAAATCTAGTGGAAGATTTCTATGGATTAAATTTTTTGCTGATGGAGAGCTGGAATCTATGGGATTTTCAGCTCGATACAATTTCACACCTGGTAAGTAAGAATTTTTTTTTCCCCGTTATTGTTTTGCTTATGTCTTTTTCTTCCTCAATTTTCTATCTTCATAGTGTAAAATATTTTGGAAAACATTATAATTTTTCAAAGATTGTTCTAGTTCTATTTAAAACCAAACCTAGAGTGCTCTCTCTTTCCATTTTATATTTTCTGGAAGGAAAATATGTTTGTTTGTTTGTTTGTTTGTTTTTAAACTTAGCCTACTCTAGTGGTAAAGTGTAGAAACTCAGGAATCTAACTGGTCATCAACAACACAATTTGATAGACTTCTATTATACTAAATTGTGTTACCCGAGAGACATTCTGTAAGGAAAAAACTCATTATGCATAGGATCCCAATTTGATTAACTTGAAAAGACAATTGTAATATTTTTAAATGTGTTCATCAAAATGATCTTTGGAGAACTTGAATAAAAAGTGTATTTGTTCTGAAAATTATCATTTTTAAAGCAAATAGAGCCTACTACAAAGTAGTCTAAGCTCTTTTTAGAAATGCAAATCTTTTAGAGTTTTGATGAAAGGAAAACTGAGACCTGTAACAACCAAATATTCATTTGAAAGTTCTTGCGGCCATTAAGTGCAATTATAATATTATGCAGTCGATGTTAATTTTCCTTTTAACTTGCTCATGTTAAAAATGATCTGTGATGTTGACTGACTCACTTTCTGAAGAATTATCATCCATTACAATAAAAATTGGTTATCACATTTTTATACTGTAAGAGTACTACATCAACAATTTGAGATTTCATGAGGCAAAGTAGTTGCTTTAAATTTAAAAAATTGTTCAAATTACATTAAACCAATTATTTATATATAATTACATACTATTTTCAGTTCACATATATTGTTTTATTTAGTTTATAACAGGAAACTTTAAAATATAGATAACATTTGTTGAAGTTTCTTTATCATGTTCAGAGTTAACACCTAAACAGGGTTTTAGTGTTCAGTTAAAGCACCAAAATTTTAAAAATAATATAAGATCAATGATGACTTTCATTATTACATCATGGTGTATGTTAAATAAATCAGAAACTAAGCGTATCATATATATTAACCTTAAGCATTAGGATGTTTCTATAATATCACTAAAGGACTGTGTTTTTAAGTATGCTTTGCTGATAATGGATTGCTCACAGAAATCATGGGTGTTTCACATGCCACGATCAAACTAATTTGATGCATTTCAAAAAATAATGAACATTCACTTATCTGCCAGATGACTAGTGCTAGAGCTGTAAATAGAAATGTACATATATATTGTTCTCACTGGCAAATTTTGAATATAACCTAAATTTTAAAACCATGACACATGACATGGTCTAGGTTTTTAAGTTATATTTGCATTCTGAGTTTGATGATGGTTATAAAATAATATTTAGGATTTAAATTTGTGGTTTCATAAAGATGGAGGGTTAACATACTTTATCAGCTAAATAAGGCTATCTATGTTTTCAGCTTTACTTGAGATGATATGAATGATAGCAATCAATCTGTCCTTCTAGTTTTAAAAAAGCCTTTTGGTTCTCTGGGTTTTTTTCTTCACTCATTGTGTCTTTAGCGCCATCATACACCATTTACAGAAGTAAATGTTATTGCTAGGAATAATTGAATCAGAAGGAAGTTTGGGAACTTGATTTCATGAAGTGATCAATTAAGGATATGTTGATGTTTGTTTTCACTCAGATCAACTAGAGTGATGCCTACAGGAAAACTTACATTTGACTTATGAGGGAAATGTAGGACCATAAAAAAGAAACTTGCATAATTTTCACGACTGACATTACATGGCCTGAGGCCATTGACTGAGTGGCGTGACAATCTACAACTTATTCTATAAAGAGGCAGTACTGGGGAAGCCAATTAGTTATTGAAATAGGAAATGGGAAGGGATTAGTGACCATTTAGACAGCATTTAGGAAATCTGGAGCCAGGCGAACTATAGTTGTCATTTTGGCTTAATTTTTATTTTGAATATAACCTAAATCTTAAAACCTTGATGCATGACATGGTCTAGGTTTTTATAAGTTATATTTGCATTCTGAGTTTGATGATGATTATAAAATAATATTTAGGATTTAAATTTGTGCTTTCATAAAGATGGAGGGTCAACATACTTTATCAACCAAATAAGGCTATCCATGTTTTCAGCTTTGCTTGAGTTGTTATGAATGATAGCAATCAATCTGTTCTTCTAGTTTTAAAAAAGCCTTTTGGTTCTCTGGGTTTTGTTCTTCACTCTGTGTCTTTAGCGCCACCATACACCATTTATAGAAATAAATTTCATTGCTAGGAATAATTGAATTGTAGTATGGTTTAAGTGGTGACCTAGGGAAATTGAGGGGGGAGGAATTTCTCAAATCAGTTTAATAGTTTACATTATAAAGCATTGCAGAAATCTCCAGGGCATACCTGTAGACTTACATTAGAGGTGTAATTCAGCCTAACATGTCTTCTCAGATAGATGGTCTCCGGGGATAGCTGTGAAGATCACTGACTTTAGCAGCAGATCTGTCTTCCAGCTCTGACTTTTCTTTTCTTTCCATGCTGTAAACATAGGGCCCAGTTCTTTATGTTCTATGGCTCAATATTTTTAAAATATTGGTTATTTTATGTTTTAAAATCAGGATAGTATTGATAACCTTCCAGAACTATTGGAAGGACAAGTCAACCAATGAATGCTTATGAATATTTTGAGTGCCTGCAAGATCTCAACTATTGATATATTTTTATTATTAATTTTTATATTCTTTTATTATTTTTAATTAATTTGATCATGTGTTCTTTAAAAGCAAAAGATACTTGTTAAAGGTTATTGTGAGAACAATTGTCCTTAATTTTTTAAAAATTGCAACCCATCTTTCCTTGATTTGGGGGAGGTCAGTGTGAAAACTGAATACCTTTACCATATAATTTTTTATTAGTTTAAGAAATGTAGTTAGTCTTAATGGACCCAGATTTCTAAGTGGGTTATAATTATTTCTAATGGCAGTTACAAAATATTTCAAGGCAGAATAGCAGTAGAAAGGCCAGATGATCTCTATTATTCTTATAAATTTACCACAATCTGGAATCCAGATTTAATCTTACAGTCTCAAAAGCTTGATATCTACACATTGAGAATAAACCCATCTCTCAGGAATGAATCACGTTTCCCAAGGTAACAGGACTGAATATACATACATACATAATGTAGTTACATATGTATGCATACATTTTCATATATATATATATATTTTTTTTTTTTCAGAAAAGATTTTTAGAATCACACAGCTCAATTCTTCCTACAAGCAAACATACCTAGGTAAGGTAGATTATAATCAGAAGATTGCATAGTGACTGTAGAATCCAACTACTGAAACTCAACTATATAACATGCATGTTTTATAGCATTGAACTAAGTACTTGAAGATTCATCTTCATAACATGAATCGTTTCTTACAAAGTGCTTTAGATATTACATTGCCTTGGGTTAGTTTCCATCTCCAGTCTCCTGTTTCCATCTTTCCTGACTTCCACACTAATTTGTGTAGACCTTTATCTCCAAAATTGTGTCTATTTTCTAGTATCTGAGTTTCTGACTTCCTTTTCTACTGAACTTAAATAATAGCCTTTCAACCCTGGCTCTTGCTGTTCCTTATAGCTGTGCTTCTGAGTTCGCAGTGACATATGGGAACTAGCCAATGGGAGGTCATGCGTGGATGTGAAGGGTAGGAAGGCAGGGCTAGAGGAGATACCTTGAAAACAGGCTAACTGGAGGTTCTTCTCTTTCTCCTGACACATTCTGTTGATTCCTCACTTTGAAGCTAGCTGATGGTTATTTTTAGATACTGTGTCATTACCCAAGTCCATAGTGCAGTGATGAATCACCTAGGATTATTGTCTAGCATGCATAAAGATTTTGAGATTGAGCAGTAGACAGGGAGAAATCAGCTAGTTCAAATCCTGGGGTCTGCAAGGAAAAAGAGTGAGGCTTAAAGAAGCACCAAGGGGCATAGAGCCCTGGTGGGTGGCTCGTGGATGATGCCCATAGGAGAAATCTCTCTTTCTCCTGGGTTGTGAGGCCTCCTCAGCAAGGCACTCTCCCAATTCAGAAAAGAGAAATAAAAAGTGCAGAATCACTGAACATGTTTAAAGTTTCGTGATGAAAAATTTGATCCCACAGACAATTCACTAAAAAAAACAATAAAACATATATGTGTCACTATAATAGGCTTACCTTGCTTTTTCACTTAAAAAGACTTTTTTTTCTTTAGCAAAGATGTAAGCCAAATTTACTTTAATAAAGTAAATGACTAGAAAATATTTTTGTGATATAAGTTATTTAAATAACAATGTATTGATATATACCAAGCTCATAGCAATGATTACCCTAGGCAGGGGATGACGGGGTGGGGGGGGGATGAGGAGGATCTTAGGGGCCAAGATGGAGATATAGTAAAATAGACTCTACTTTATCAGTAATGCTTTATTTTTGAAAAGGATACTATTACGTTATTGTTTGTACAAATACATTATTTCATATAAAAATAAAAAGAGAAAATGCTATATTTGCATTTTTTAAATGAATTTTTTAGAAGGGGCAATACCATTTCTCCATATTTCACATTTTTTTACTTAAACTAAGAATGCATTTTGAACAAAATATAACACTTCTTTCCAGCTAGCTGCCTTCTTGCCTCAATTTTCTTTGCTCTTAATATAAGGAAAAACATGTATCTACCGTACACTCCTCAGTCCATTGATATTACCAAAGAACTTTAGATCAGTGTTGGGAAAAAAAGCCCCTGAAAACATTCAGGGTGTTCCACTCCTGGGGAAAGCAACCCTTCCAATCTCTTTAGTAGCAGATATTTTTTGTTAGCCTTGTACTTTACTTTCTAGTGAAGACATTGTCTGCTATTTACAGACATAGAAGGGGACGTTTATGGAATTTTCCTCTTTTGATGATCTTTTTCTTTATCGTTGTTAAGGAACTAGGTTACATACATTTCACTGGATACATTTAACTTATGGAATATACCTTAAATTATCAGATAGATGAGGGTGAGTTAGACATTGTCATTGAAGTGAGTAGAGTTGCTAAATATATTGAAATTATTATGATACTTTCTACTTAAATAACACCTTTCATCTGGGGAGCTCAAAGTGTTTTAGGGACTTTCTGCTCAGTTCCTAGCCTTCCCTCAAGCTGCGTGCTGATTGACTTCAAAGGTAAAGAAACAAGTGCACTGCAGTGTAGTAATTTAAGTTGAGTGTTTTACAAACATTTCTATGCATAGTAAATGAAATGGCTTATTAAGGCAAAATATTGTCATGGATTTACTGTTATTTCAATTATTCATTGCAATATTTTTCCTCTTTTGATCAGAAATGTGAATGCATGTGTGAGCATTAACCATTTTGAAAGTTCATAAATTTTCTTAAATAATGAGAGATCTGATGTGTGTTCTGTCAAGAGAGAAAAACATTCCATCTTTTTTCCAACAACTAATGTTTAATTTGAATTTTGCACTAAAGGATGAAAGAATTTAAGTTTTTAAAGGCTAAGTATAAAGGAAGGACTTTGATTTTGTTTTTGACATTAAAAAAAAAAAGACTTAACACATCTAGATCAGTATGTGCGGTCTCTTTAACTATTTTATTTATACTATTGACTCAAAAATATTCTCATCAAAGGTTCTTGAATGGAATATATTATGAGTAAAAAATTACATTTCTCCTTGGGGTGTATTTTTCAAGAAATTAATTAAAAAACTTGAGGTTCACACTGACAAAATTATCAATGTGTACTAAGTACCAAAGATATTCATGTGAGTGTGATTTCCTCTATCCCTTACTTGTATTCACCCAACCCATGACTTGGCTGATGTGATCTGTACATTAGAGGCTTAGGAGGATGGATGAAAAATAAAGAGAGAGACAAAAATGCTGTTTGGTATAGGTGGGTGTTCAGTAGAGAAACTGAGAGTGGGAGAGAAAATTTCCAGGATTAGCTCCCATCTGTGCAGAGAATATTGAAAGTGGTAGCAAAAGAGAAGGAAGATTTTTAAGAAGTTTCCGGTACAGAAAGAATGCCTTCCTCATCTTGTTTCCTGGAGAGGTGGAAAGGAGCGTTTAGTAGGTGTGTTTAATGTTTATTTACTGGCAAATTACTGAACTGTATGTTTCAAATATGGTATATCTGGGATTGGACCACATGGGGTCCCAGATATATTTCCATTCTTTGGTATAGAGTTCCTTTATACCATAAAAAGATCTTGCAGTTTATCTCATTCAAAATTTTCATGTAGAGATAAAGAAACCAAAGTTCTAGAGAAAATGTGTGGCTTGGGTGTATGAACCCTGTGTAGATGTGATATATCAGTTTGTTTATCAGTTATATAACCATTATGCTGATACACCTTCTACAAAGTGTTGAGATTATGACTTTAATTACATCACATATTGCAAGTAATTTTAGTACAGTTATATTAAGAAATTTAATTAAAGGATAATACTATATCATTCACATTCACCATTAACTAGTGTATGAATTTAACATTCATTTTCTCATGTTGTCTGAAATGTCTTTCAATTCACAATGACCAAATTTCTCTCCTCTATTCCTGCCTTTATTATAAAATTCTGTCTTCTCGACCCATCTTAGCCTGAAGTGCATGATTCATTTCCTGTTCTTCTCAAATATCTATTATTACTGACGTGTTCTTTTGTGCATACAGTGCTCTCATTAGTTGAAACTTGCCACTCATGTGCTAAATACTCAGGGGGAAAACTTTAGTTTATTTCCCCTAGATCTACCACAATTTTTTTTTACTCCCTAACAGAAATATTTCTTATTTTTTTTCTTGTAATTATAGTTATTTTCAGTTACCTCTTATTCCAATCCTTTGGTGTGAAAGGTGACCAGGGCAACCTCCAGGGCTGCTGTGCCTAACTGTACACATTAAGGATGCTTAGTTGAAGAAAAGAGATGTGCTCCTCCATGCATATTCAGATTCCCTGGAGCTGAGCTGCATCCATTAATGGGACTGTTTACTAAACTGCCAAAGGATGACTTACATATTGGCAGAGGCCATGCTTGATCAATCACATGATCATTTTTATGTCTAATCCCACCATCAAATGATCAATATCCATGCTTCACTTAAATTTTCCTAAAGTGCACCATATGAACAAAAGGAACACTCAAGAAACTTGACAAAAACAAAGCAAAGAAATAGTCCATCTACTCTATTTCCATTTTGAAGTCTTATGAGCTGGGTGTTTCCAGTTACTAGACTTCCTGTTAAAATCTTCTTCTCCTAGAAACCCCTGACTAACACTTAACTTATTCTTACATACTTAAGATATGCTCTTCAAATTATACATATTTTGTATATCTTTTCAAGAAAATATTATCAAGTCTTCCTTTATTCTTTTAATCCTTTATTTTCATAAAAATTTGAGGTTTATTTTTATTTAACTGTGTGAAAAAATAAATCAAGGATGTATAGGGAAGACAACACACAGTGTTCTTTGTCTTGAAGAAAATTTTTTCTCATTTCAAAATTTGTATGACCTTATAACTATGTAAGTATAACTCATGCTAATATTCTTAAGGATGAATATGCAGAATAGTTTGATTTCTCGTGGGCTGCATTAGCTGCTTACATTTATTCAGCAAATATTTATTGATTCACTATGATAGCATTGTGGAAATACAGTATCTACAAGGCCAGAGCTTTCACTCAATTAGTTTATAGATTGTTACAAAATAAAAGTCATATTTAGTAGGCAAATAATGTGCACTCTCTGTAAGATGTCTATGTCCAAACCCCTGGAATGTATGAATATGTTAGGTATATGGAAAAGGGATGTTAAGTTTGATTATTGTATTAAGAATACTATTAGGCTGATTTTAATAATGAGAGATTATTTTGAATCATTTGGGAGAGCCCAATGTAATCACAAGTCTCTTTCGATGTGAAACAAAGTGGTAGACCTGTCAGGGTGATGAGATGTAAGAAAGATTCCAGCTGCCATTTCTGGCTTTGAAGATGGATGAAGGAACAATAAGCCAAGGAATGTGGACAGCTTCTAGAAACTAACAAGCCTAGGAATGGATTCTCCCAAAGGTCTTCCAAAAAATAAAAAAGCCTTGCCAACTACTTATGTTTAACCCAGTGAGACCCATTTCGTACTAAGCTTATGGAAATTTATTAAAGCAGCTGTAAGAAACAAGTACTGGATTTCAGTTTCCAGAAGTGGAGTGCTGCTGTAAAAAAAATACCTTGCCAAATGTGGAAATCATTTTGAAGTTAGGCAGTAGCCAAAAGCTGGAATAATTTTGAGAAGGATGTTAGGGGAAAAAAAAAGTCTATATTGCCTCAAACAGACTGTAGAAATATGGCTGCTAGTGACTCTGCCAGCAATGACTCACAAGGAAGGGAGAAGCATGATAGAGAATACATATATGTCTTAGAGACTACCTATCTTGTCACAAACAGATTATTGGTAGAAATATGAAGGTTATAGGTGCTGATGCTGGTGGCTCAGCAGATGATGACTCAGTGTTTGGAAATGGAAGGAAAGACAGAAAGCTTAGTAGGATTATATCCTGGAGTTACTTGGAAAGCAGATCTTTTAAGCAATTAACTTGAATATTTAACTATAGGACATTTACTATCAATTGAAATTTGACAGATATTTGGATGAGATTGGAAAGTCATACCCTAGAGGAAAAAAAATGAAGCTGGATAACTTTTTGCTAATCCCCTGAAAGATCAAAAGATCAGAGTATTCAGCCATTAAAGACTATTTGAAATGATTAAGACTATGACTCAACTATCTTCAGTCATCTCAGCAGAAGCCTAAAATAGGATGAAATTATCTAGAAAAGACTTGTGAAGAGAACTTTTGGCTAATGGAGTGAGTCTCATGGCATATACAGGAGACACACATGATTCTTGACACAGTGTAAAAACATTGCCATCATGAACTAAAGGACACAGAAATTTCATTTATGAAATGAAAGAAGATAGTCAGAACTTTCAAATATCTACAGGCAAGAAACATGCAGATATCACTATTAGGCTGCAAATATGTGCTGCCTTTATTAAAAAGGAAGGCTGATTCAGAAGGGACAGTTCCCAAGCCCAGAGAGTGGGGACTTGAGTTCAGAAAGGAGAGCTAAGAATCACAGAGGACTATTTCCAATCCTTGAAACCAAGTGGAATTTATCAGCTGTACTTCAAAATTGCTTGAAACTGGTGAATTTTTTTTTCTCCTTCCTTCCCCCCCCCCCCACTTTCTCCCTCTTTGAGCTGGAATGTCTATAAATGTTCTTCTATTCCTGCTCCTTTATTGTGTTTTTGGAGTAGGTAATATGTTTCCTGAGTTTTGTATGCTCAAAGATAGAGAGAAATTGTGTCTCAAAGTGGACTATACCCAGAGCCCCACCTATACCTAATTTTGATGATGTGGATGCTATGATGTGAGACTTTTGAGCTGATAAAATTTGGACCTTGAGTTGATACTGTTGAGACTTTTGGGCAACTTGTGAGGGGGACACATTTATTCTGTATGGGGAGTGAATATGCATCTTGGAGTCAGAGGTTGGGTTGGTAGGGAGAAAAAAATGATCCACAATGATGACTACATTCCAAAGAAAGTTCTTGAATCTGTGATTATATTATGTTACATGGCAAAAGGAAACTGAGGTTGTTATGGATGAAATTCAGGTTGCTAATAAGATGACTTTCAGATAGATTATCCTGGTTTATCAGTGTAATCACAAGTGTCCTCCAATAATCAGTGTCAGAATGACACAATGTGAGAATTTTGGCTTTACATATGGAAGGAAATGTGGGTAGCCTCTTGTAGCTAATAAAGTCAAGGGAAAGAGTCTCCCTTAAATCTTCTAGTAAAGAACACAGCTCTATCAACACCTTAGTTTTAAGCCAGTGAGACACATTTCAGACTTTGTATCTACAGCAAAAGTAATATTGTTTAAAACCACTACATTTATGGTAATTTTTACAGGAGCAAGGAAAAATTAATATAGTGTGTAACTAAAATTTTAAAATATGTATTAGAATTTAAGAAGTGATACAGAATGTAAACAGATGGTGTAAGAATTGACTGGCGGGACAGAGAACATAATAATTTGGGTCTACCAGTCCAAACTTTGAAAATACCTTGGTTCCAAATGCACCAAATGCAGGATACACAATCCTCTCTGTTGAATTTAACTACACATAATTTAAAAGTCTATATCTAGAGAGATGCTATGGATGTCTTTTTATATCACTCGATTTTATGTGAGTGCTATCTTTGTACATAAATATGGCTAAAAACCCAACAAAATAACTTGTAATCTTTTCTAAAGATGTGCATGGAATGGTGGCATTTTTGTTTGTGGCAACAATAGCTATTTGTAGAACCTGGCACTCTTTAAGCCTCTGCCTCTTCATGGTGTATCTGCCTGATGCCTTTGCTTCAAAAGAGCTATGCTGTCTGTTCTCGCTTGCTCAGTTGGCTAGCATCCCACCATTCTGCAGCTATGCTGACTTGTTTGAAATTCTGCTTCAGTATGTTCTTATGGCATTTTCCTTTTCCAACCATTTTCAGACACCTCACTTCAACTAGACAACCTCAGGAATTGCAGAATGATAACAATAGAGTATGACTATTCACAATCAGCAGGGCATGTGCCCACAAAAGAACTACAGTTGACTTTTTCAAGCAGGAGGATATATTAGTCATACATATGTCACTTGTATTCTATTCTCTATTGATCATGACCAAAATCTGAAGATTGTTCTATTCCCTGGGAACTTTTCTTCAGAAATTTGCACTTCAAAGCCCCAAGAGTTTTCTGGATGTGATTCAGAGAGAAATGCAGTTTTACAGGTATGATATAGAAATCAGTACTACCTTAAAACATTCCCAGACCTTCCTCATGCATGTCCATGCAGTCTGAAATGAATGCCTACTTCTTTTGGCGGGCAAACAAAGTCGAATTTGTGGAATGGTCAGTGACTGTGCTGATGAAATAGGAAGGCACAGATGAGGGTTGCCATGGCAATGATAGGTAATGTCTAAAGCAGAGGGTTTCCATGGGCATCAAAAGAAATTGGCCTTGCAACAGATCTGCTATCTGTAACTATCTGTAAATAGTAGGTTAACTAGTGAGAGATTTATTTCTAGCTTTTTTGCATGTACACATTACTTTTAATAATTGTTTTCAGGTAATATTTACATCTTAATTTTAAGCAAAAGGAAATAATTAGTTAAAATTATACGACCATGCTTTTTTTCTGTTTATAATATTTTTCCTTTGATAGTATTTCAATTATGTCCATGTTAATCCTTATCCTCCTGGATTCTTTTGCCTACCTAAGCAGGAGTTGTTTTCCTAGATAATATCTATGCTTTGCATCTTTCATGGTCTCCTACTTGCTCCTTTGCCAGCCTCTGAACCTATATCACATCATCTGATTCTGCTAGCCCAATTATTTATTTGGTTGTCTGCTTCCACATTTTCTGAAAAAAAAAAATCCAGATGTCATTTCCTTCTGAACTATTTTTGAGCCCTCAGTATATGAGAAATGTAACAATTATATGAATACGCAGGATATTTAGTTATCTGCCTAAAATTCCAGTGCTGGCATTTATGTTCTTTGTGCTAGACTTTTCACTGTCTAGCTTGAATTAGAAACTCTTTTTCATTCTAACAACAAATTGCATACTATTCTGTATGTAATGATTGCAAAATAATACACCATAAAGTCTCACTTCCTATTAAGTTGAGGTAAAATGGTTATAAAAATGTAGTTTAGTCTGTTCTCGTTATCTCACATTTAGTATGTGGTTTGGATGAAATATTAGTTTATGCCTAAAAGGTACCTGTGTTCTAGAAAAGTTGCTCAATGGTTTTTCACTGTTATTTTCACTGTAACCTATACTTCATCAGTGGGGAAAAATGTGATTAATCATTTGAGGCCATAATTCATTATGCATATTCAACAAAAAACAGTTTACTTTGGACTTTTTATTTCAAGTATACTGACTGGTTCTCAGTTTCCCTCAGATGTAGTGACACTACACCAAATCATAGCTGTGAGCTATTTGTGTAAGTCTTCAGGTTTTATCTTTGAAAAAGCTCGTTTATTATGTTTTACCTTATTAATATATACACATATAGATCATTATATCATATATATACATGAAACATAGTTAAACATGGACCACAGTGCTATATTGTCTGGGATGGATTTCTGGCTCAGATATTCTCTTGCTATGTGTCATTGGACAACAGCAATTTCCTGAGTCTCTCAGAGCTTCAGAGTCCTTAGGAGATCAACATTTGAAAGATGCTATTAAGTATTTTGCTACCTAATAATGCAGTCAAATTACTGACATTACTTTATACATGACCACATGAGAGCACATCTAAACCTCCGATTCATTCTTTCCAACAACAAAAGATTATTGAACCATAATTGGTCTAGACTATACACTCAATGTTGGGATGTGGAAATGGTTGAGATGCAGTGGAAATGGTTGAGATGCAGTATCTGTTTCTGAGAAGCTTACATTGTGTTTGATGAAATAAATATGAGCACCCACCTTGGCAAGTGCACAATATTGCAATGTTTTGCCCACCTAGAGGAGAAGCAGGACGCCACCTGATGTGACATGAGAAATGTACCTCAGTGGCACTCCTCTCGTAGCTCTCACTGCATCCTCAGCATGGAAGAGGTTGTTCCTGTGCTTACTCAGCTGTAGCTTCATCATATCCTTGTCAAGTGTATCATGATAACATCTTTCTCTCCATGGATACCAAGGTTCCTTAAAAAAAAGTAACACAAACAAATAGACAAAACCTTTGGTTTGGTATCATTAAATTTTCAGTGCCCCATTGGGGTTTAGCAACAGTTGATGCTTAATGAAATCTATTTGAATGACTACCTAAATGAGTCAATAAGTGAACAAATGAATAAAGTTAAATACCTAAAGCAGGTAGTATGAGTGAGACACCAGATATTTAAAAAAATATATGTTACATGCTGATGTATATCTGGTAGTGAAAACCATTTGGAAAGTAAGTGTGTGACTTTGAAAGGAGAGGGAGTCAGATAAAATTGAAGTAATAATCTGACTCAGATTATGGAGGGTTTTGTAAACCATGTCAATGATTCTCATATAATCTCAGGAGAAGTGAGAAATGAGAAATACATTAATATTTTAAATTGAATAATAATATTTAGAATACTATTAATAGAACCTTCGATTGCATGGATATGATTTATCAAAATGTGGATGATGAATTGAGAAGAGAGTACTTAAGTGCAAAAAATTTAAAATAATGCGGATAATAAATTGTTAGAACCAATGTTAGAGTACTGTCTTTGTTAATGCAAGGAAAGCGCAAATATGAAATCAATAAAATTTAGTAACAAATTAAGTATATGTTTTGAGAAAGAGAAGAGAGTAGTAGTTATATTGTTAGTTTTTGGTGATTGGTTGAGTCGTAACTTATGATGGAGAATAAAGGAATAGAAAATGTTATGTTGACTGTTAAAGGTGTTGACAGAGACATACCAATGAGATATCTTTGTGGGCATTTTAGCTGAAGCAAAGAAGAGTGACCAGGAAGGTGAAGAAGTGAGCTTATTAGAGAAAAGCTAAGTACAAAACTTCAGCTAATTATGACATCCACATATTAAAATAGAAGATTATAAGAGTTTGAGCTAATAACTCTTGTCTAGGCAAATTGGAACACACAATGTTATCTATTTTGGAATTTTACATTATATTCAGTTTTGGACTCTTTACTTAAAAAACAAGTTTTGCAGGTTACCAATCAGTTTTCTTTAGGGTTAGGTGGACTTTAACAATGTACTTTATTTTTTAAGCTCAGGGAAGAAAACATTTTTCTTTGTCCTATACTTGGAGACTTCTCAGTAAGTAGGGACTGTTTTTTTCTGAATTCTGGAGAGAAATACTTTCATAAGACTGGCTATCAAAAAAGAAGCTTCCTTGTTGTATTTCTGAAGGGCACAAATATAGATGTGAGCTGTACTGCATATGAGATGACCAGTTTCACATAGTAATATGTGGTTTGGTAGTTTGGTTTTTATTTCTGCATAACTATGCCATACTACCTTTTAGAAATGACCCCTATTTATTTCTACCTACTTTTGAAAATATCATAATATCTCTATTTTTGGAAAGATTTCAGGTATCCTACAAGAGTTGAAGAAATACATTTGTTCTCTACCCAGAGAAGGTGGGTAGAGAAAAGAAAATAGTCACATTTTTCATTCACACAATATTTATTTCTTGTCATCCACACAATATTTACTGTACTGCTTTATCCATTGTTTGATTCTATCTTAGCATTTATATAGCAAATACAAGCTGTAACACTGCAAAATAATAATATAATTCAACATTGGCTATAATTTAAATGACTGGGATAGGAAATGGAAATAATTTGGAAAGTATTTTGATACATGTATCCTACACATTTACAAAAACAGCTTATTTCTTATCAAAAGCATTTAGTTTTGTTTCTTAAGTAAAACATTCCCTCCCAAGTTTCTCCACGTAATTATCCAGAAGACTAAAATGTAATAAATTTGGCTATTCAAAATTAACTCAAATACAATAATGATATAATTAGGCAGTGATTCCTTCTTTACAAAATTCTCATTATTAGAAATTCATCTAAAAAATAATGAATTATTGAGTTCTTATTGGTTCCAAGTGTTTAAAGCACTTTACATGCATTATCTCACTTGATTTTTATAGTTTGCCTGTGAGATTTTATATTATTACTATTCTTGTTTAGTATTTCTTAAAAAGGACTTTAAAAATGTTTTAATGAGCCGGGCTCAGTGGCTCAGCTTGTAATCCCGCGCTTTGGGAGGCTGAGGTGAGTGGATTGCCTGAGCCCGCGGGTTCGAGACCCGCCTGGGCAATTTGGCGAGACCTCGTCTCCACAATAAATCAAAAACTAGCCCGGTGTGGTAGCAAGCGCCTATAGTTCCAGCTACATGGAAGACCGAGGCGGAAGGATCGCCGGAGTCCAGCAGATCGAGGCTGCGGTGGCCGGGAGTGGCCACTGCACTCCAGTCTAGGCGACAGAGTGAGACTCCAACTCAAAAAATAAAATAAAGTAAAAAAGTTTAAATGATGTAGGCTGCTTCATCTTTCTAGCAAAGCTGATATTTGAACATAAGAAGTACGTATTTTTAAGCCTTGACCCATCCCATTATTAATGATTAAATACCTATTTGCTTCAAGCTTAAACATCTCAAATACACTGAATTTCATTCATACTTTGTGATTTATTTTGAGAGATTACAAATGTTTTCAGTAATTCTAAAATTTATCTTTAAGTTCCAACATCTTTTGTACTATAATATTGTTCCTATATCATAACTTAAGCAAAATTTCTTCCTGGATATTTTTGAAACCTTATAATATCATTGCCTTCATAACCAGTATCATCATCATCATCATCATATTAGTTATTAACAATTAGTAATCAATATTAGTAATAATAATATAACTGCTTATAATTTATATCTCATAAATCTATTTCAAACACATAACAATAATATTTATAGTTGTCATATATATCGTAGTAGATAATACATACCATAGAAAAGTGATTAATTCACACAATATAAATGTCGTCAACTAGTGGAAATACGTGAATAACAATTTCAAGTGGTAAAATAATAATTGATTGCAGTCCTCTTCATTTTGAATATTTTCCCCTATAGGCACTACTCTACATGTCTGTGTACTTTTAATTAACTTGGAGACAATATTAAACTTACAGAAAAATTGCAGGTACAGTGCAAATATCTTCTCTCCCTTCCACAAGACTTTTCTGTATACATTTTAATTGTTTTACTAAGTGGGAAAATAGTATCTATAAGTTTTGCCTATTCATTAAGTCTGAGAAAGAGCTAAATATCTTTTAGCCACATTTTCTTCCCCATGAAATGTCAGAGTGGTACAGCCTATCAGTTTAGTTGTTGGTGGCAGGTGGGAGCACCATGTGACATGGTAGCAAGAACACAGCGGAAGGAACTCCGATTTGAGAAATGAGATGTATTTTTACTCAAGCCACTTGGAGCACGATTCAGCTATTCATGAGAACAAAACAGCCTTTCTGAGCTTTGTATTTCTCATCTGCCAAGTGCTTGTTATACTAACGGATCCAATTTTGCAAGAATTAAATAAGTGCAGTCTTTTTGAAAGGATCCCTTGCAGCTCTGTCTCTCCCCTTGAACTTGTTCATAGACTGGTCGCAGAAGCTATTTCATCCTGTCATATAAAAAACACAAATATAGTAGCAAAGCCATTGATCCACAATACTAAAGAGTTCTTTGGGACCTGGGTTCGGTGTTTAATTCAAATATCAAAAAAACAAATTTCCTAAATATTTTCTTTGACTCTTTGCATTCTTTCTACCTCTAAATATTCTCTTTGTGTCTCTTATCTCAAACTCTTCTCAGTCTGACCATCAGTCTGGCTACACTCCTGCTTTCCATTCCCTCTTCTCCATCCTCCTGAGGATCAAAATGACAGCTAGAGGAAGAGCTATTACCAAAACAGAAGCCTGGCAACAGTTCAATTACAAACAACTGTTGTTCCTCAAGTTTATACTGCTGATAGGGTGAGGAAAGGACTCCCTTCCTATAAAAATTGCTTAATACAATGTCCAAGATTATATGAGTTACTGGGCATTCTACAGAAGGTAGCTAACAGCCCTGTGTTTAACTATTTGGTAGTCACCATCTAGCTTATCTACTTAGTGTCTACTGATATTTTCTTTGCCGTATTATTATATGCAGTGTCAATCATTCATCCTGAACTCCTAAAACAAATATGACCTCACTAGAAAATTTACCTTAAAAGTTAAATTAGCCACAATTGTATAAAAATCAGAGCATAATTTTGAAAAAAATTTATTCTTTTTTCATTCTTTATTTTTTTAATCTCTGAATTTCTTGCTGGAGCAATTTCACATTTCCTTTGGGTTATATGATGCATAACTTGTGAAAAATTTCTCTAGACCACTAACAGACTTTCCAAAATCTTTATAAATCATCCTGAATAATTGCTCCCCTATTGCTTGTATCATTGGAAGAATGATCCTTGAAATCTAAAATGCTTGGTTGGCATACAATGATTTGTTTGTTGCAGTGTTTATTTGCCTTTAATTAGCACTCTGATAATATGTATGATAACTTTGAGGTTTAGGTCAAATAACTGCCTAAATGTAGCAGTTTAATGTTGCTAGATCAAGAATAAGTACTTCAGAGATATTTGGTTTTCCCGTGAGAGTAGAAGGTAAACTAGGCCTAGCTAAGAATGAAGAATAAATAAATAAATATCTTTTATTTTTATCCTTTCCCACTTTTGTCTACCAATAGGCAGAATACTCTTGGCCTTAAGACTCACCTCAGAATCTTATCTAGTGCTACAGTCATGCAGGTATTTTTCTGAGCTTGTATCATCAGTGGAAAACTCTCCCATAAACCGATCCTTACTGAGAAGAAATTTTACCTAATGAGGAATTGTATTTACCCCAGCTAGGGCAATCTACATTGTAAATGATAATTCACAAGAGTGAAAACCATGCTGATTTCAAAGGAATAAAGCCTGGAGGATTATAGTTCTAGGCTATGAAGCAAAATATGGAGAGACAGAAACAATTTCTGACTATAGGAGCATTGCAATATTCTTTAACTCATATAGTGCATGCATGCATCCTCCAGATCTTCATTGAATACCTGCTATGTGTTAGGCACTGGAAATAGTGCTTGCAAAGTCTGCCCCTGCTCTTCAGGAGTAGGAGACAAAGAGAACAGTATAACCATGGTAACTACAAAGGACTATGGCTGAATCTAAAACAAAACTTATAATAAAATCTATTAAATATAAAATTATACATTAATAATTAAATATTAATTATTTAGTTGTCACTTATATGTTATTTACCTATATATAAATAATTAAATATGAACTTACAATCACATTTATTAAATATCCTTAAATATTTGAACCACATTTTTCCGTTTTCTATTCCTTTCAAATGAATAGCATTGCTATAGTTACACTCTCTGTATACCTTAAGGGGAGAGTCTGTACCTTTTTGTAATAAGAACTAAAATAATTAGGCATTTTAAAGGCAACTGAGGATGAGATTTACTGAAATGACAGAAATTATCTCACTTTCAAGGTTCATGGCCTGATGGGCCACTGGTCAAGAATCTGGCCGTGTAATTTTTAAGACAATTCTTCACCAAGTTAGGTCGCCATTTGTAAAAAGGATGTGTGGAACTCCATGTCCCTGAAGTCTATTGCAGCTGTAACATTCTAGAATTGTAGAAGCATTCACTATTCCATTAAAACTGCTTTTAGAAACATCTATCAAAACAAAATTATGTTGTTTTCTCTGTGTTTCTGTTTTAATAGATGAGTCATTTGAATTTTGGAGTAGTAAAATGGCTTGTACCCATAGATATAACTAATAACTGGAGGCACTAATATTCAAACCCACTCCTTTTAACTCTATATTCTATATTGTTGGAGGTTTTTTACTCATATTGTGAGAACACAGATTCAGAGTCTATACCTGATACATTCAATAGAACTTCCCCTTGATAGACCCCAGTTCTTAGTAATAGCAATTTTATAAGAAAATATTGATTTTTAAAACATTTTATGTACTTCCTTTTGACTTATATTAACAGAAGTTTAAATCTGTTAAAGGTCATGATGTTGTAAATGTTTAATGAAACAATAGGAAAAAGTAATAGCAATAGGCAAAATCTGTTTAGGTCATTTGTGCCTTATCTCATTTAACCCCTGTCCCCCTAAAAACTCTAAAGCTTAAATATTATTATCAAAATAACAGGATGTAATTTTTTTTCTTGACTCAAGATGTGAGTCAAAACTTTACAGTTGAGAAAAATAGGTTAAACCAAAAAACTTCAAAGTTCTAAAGACAACCTCAGTTTTAAATTTCCAATAACCTCTATTAAATAGAAAACTGAAAATGTACAGTGCCTTAGGAGAATTTTTATCCTGGTTAGGGTTTTTCAAAGAGGAACCAGTCTAGAGATTATTGGTTCCTACAAGAAATGGAGCTAGGAACTTCTAGCACCAAGATGCACTGGCACAATGAAGTGAGAGAGTGCTTGGAACATCTATTTGGAAACATGCAAGCAAATCGGGGAGTGCTTGCTTCTTACTAGAATTTCATAGACTGGAGTCTAGATGGAAGAGCTTGGGATATTAGTAGAATTGTGAGGGTACCATCCAGTCAACCCTGTGCTCCCACATCTTGGTTTAGCAAGGAATGTGTAAGTTTCCTATAAGCCAAGCAGTCACTGCTGAAACCATCTTAAAAGAACACTCCCATTTAGGTGGCTTATTAGGGAGATAAAACCTAGTGACGGCACAAGAGTTGTCTCAAGACTTCACTCCAAGAAAATGAGTCAGAAGAAAGAGTCCAAAGTGCTCATATAACTTGGTCCTCTGAATGAGAACTGTTATGTAAAAATCTGTCACTCACAGTGTATTCATCAAAAGTTAAGAGTTAACAACAAATGTCATCAGGTAAATTGGCGTATTCAGACTTTTGCTCCTTTTCCTTTAACCTCCTCTCCAACCAGGGATTTGCAAAACATGAGAGGGGTAAGGGAAGTAAGAAAATGAAAGATAGACTTGTCTTCCCTTTCCCTGGTATCTCATAAAGACATCTGTCTGGGTGGGGATGGGGCAGGGAGAAAGTTTTCACCATATTTATCAGATGTGCAACTACTATATTTTAAATGACTGAAATATCTGAAAGTGGGCCTTCATGATTATAACAAGAAGGTTTGCTTTTTGCTTTTTACTTTCTTTTTTTTTTTAATTAAAAGTACTATAGAGTTTTCCCACCCTTCTATCCAAGCATTCATTTAAGCACAGGGAAGGGAAATTTTACATTAGCCAAAGCCTATAGTTGGAAATAAAGTAAAGCAAGATTATTCTGTTTTGGACTTCATAGAGATAAGTTCAGTAAGTGAATTGCATATGTAACTAGAAATATATTCCCGTCTTTTAAGTTACCAAAAAAAAGCTTAAAAGCTTAAGAAACATTGATGTACCAAAGTCAACTAACTACTTTGCAAATTATAGTGTAAAAATTCTAACCCTAAGCACTGGTTCTTCTAAGTAGCACTTTCTATGAAAATTAAAATGATAAATTAAATTTACTCATAGATATTTTCATAGTAAGGAACAACAATACTTTGACCCAATTTTTATTTTGCTAACCTAGTGCAATGATTGTTTATTCTTAAACCCAGACCACTAAATACTGTATTATTTATCTTCCTGTATTTTCTATGAATTTCTATTTCAGTTCTGAATTCAGAACTACTTATTGGAATTCCCTAAATTTACTCTAGATGTTGTATTTATGAAGTCCAAACTTGAACTCCCTAGCTACATGTCTCCAAATGAAGAACCCATACTGAAAAATACTTCAAGTCTAAGTCTTTCCCTGTGTTCTACTTATTAGCTTATTATTTTTATGTATTTATTATTGAACAATAGCACCCAGAAATTCAAGTCCACATTATATAAAGTATACTTGATTCTTTGTTTTCATTCTGCCTTTAATCAATCACTGAATGCTGTTGTTTCCATCCTAAAACTAAATTCAGTTTCATGTGCTTTTTCTTTTCTCCATTTTTACTGACATTACTTTTGTCTAACTCTCAGTCTGTCTTCCCTCATTGAAGGTAATATCTATCTCTTTTCCTTCCAACACATTTTCTCCGTTGATCTAAAAGAGTTAGATCAAGCAAAAATTAAATAAAACAAAAACTTGATTGTATTTGTCCCCTGATTAAAACTATTCAGTAGCTCAGCAGATCTTTTTTTTTTGTTTTCCCCTTTTCTTTATTATAAAGATGTGGGATACAATTCAGGGTTAGGTATACAAATGTTGATTATGCAGGTACCCTTGTTAATGAAGTATGCCCCTCCCTCCCCTAGCTGTTCCCTCAACTGTCAATTCTACAACCCATCCCCTGACAGTTTCCCACTACTGCCAATCCCTTTCGTATAGTATTATAATTGTTCAAGGTCAGCCTATGAGTGAGAACATATGGTAGTCTATTCTTTGTTTCTGTGATGGATCACTGAGTATGATCAACTCTAAATCCATCTAAGTTGCTGTGAAGTCCATATATTTGTCCTCTTTATGGCTGCATAATATTCCATTGTGTAGATATACCACATTTTAAAAAAATCCAGTCAGCATCGATGGACAACATGGTTGGTTCCATGATTTGTTATTGTGATAAAAGCTGCAACAAACATATGTGTGCAGGTATCTTTTTTTTGTAGAATGATTTGAGTTCCTCTGGGTATATTCTCAGTAGGGGAATTACTGGTTCATATGGAAGGTCAACTTGTAGTTCTTCCAGAAATCACCACACTGTCTTCCAAAGAGGTTGCACTAGTTTGCATTCCCACCAGCAATATAGCAGCATTCCTTTTTCTCCACATCCTTGCCAGCATCTGTTGTTGTTTGTTTTATTAATGATGGCCATTCTTAAGGGGTTAGGTGGTATCTCAATGTGGTTTTGATTTGCATTTGTCTGATGATGAGTGAGACTGAGCACTTTTTCATGTGTCTGTTGGCTGCCTATGTATCTTCTTTTGAAAAATGTCTATTAATATCTTTTGCCCACTTTTTAATGGGGCTGTTTGCTTTTTTTCTTTAAGTGCGTTTGAGTTCCTTGTAGATACTAGATGTTAGGCCTTTGTCAGATATACAGTTGGCAAATATTATTTCCCATTCCATGGTCTGTCTTCCTGCTCTCTTGATGGTTTCTTTTGCTTTGCAGAAGCTCATTAGTTTGATGAGGTACCACTTGTCTGTCTAATTTCATAAGGTACAGGCATTTAGAGTTCTGAATAGGAATTGGTTGCCAGTTCCAATTTCCTTAAGGATTTCTTGTACGTTTTCTAAGATTCTTATAGTTTGAGGTTTTACGTTTAGGTCTTTGATCCATTTAGAGTTAGTTTTTGTGTATGGTGATAGATAGGGGTCCTGTTTCAATCTTCTGAATGTGATCAACCAGTTTTCCCAGCACCATTTACTGACTGACTAGGTTCTCCTCTCCTCAGTGGTTGTTGTTGGAGGCTTTGTCAAAGATGAGTTGGCTGAGAAATTGAGGCTTTGCTTCCAGAATCTCTATCCTGTTCCATTGGTCTATGTGTTTGTTCTTGTACCAATATTAGGCTATTTTGATTACTGTAGCCTTATAGTAAAGTTTCCAGTCTAGAAGTGTGATACCTCCTGTTTTGTTTCTTTTTCTAAGGATTGTTTTAGCTATTTGTGGTCATTTATGCTTTCACATGAATTTCTGTATTGTCATTTCTAGGTTTGAGAAGAGTGATGCCGGTAACTTAATGTGTATTGCATTGAATCGGTGGATTGTCTTTGATAGGATGAACACTTTAACAGTGTTGATTCTTCTTATCCAAGAGCATGGAATATTTTTCCATTTCTTTGTTTCTTCTTGGATTTTCTTGAGCACTGTTTTGTAGTTCTCATTGTAAAGGTCTTTCGTTTCTCTGGTTAGAAAGATGCTGAGGTATTTCATTTTTTCTGTTGCTATTGTGAATGAGATTGTGATTTCAATTTGGGTCTCTGCCTTCTTGTGGTTGGTGTACAGGAATGCAACTGTCTTTTGTACATTTATTGTGTACCCTGAGACTTTGCCAAAGTCCTTTATCAGTGCAAGCAGTTTTTGACAGATTATCTTGGATATTCAAGGAATAGGGTCACATCATCAGCAAACTTGACTTCCTCTTTTCCTATTTGGATACCCCTGATTTCCTTCTCTTGTCTAATTACCCAAACTCGGACTTCCAACACAATGTTGAACAAGAGGGGTGAGAGTGGGTAGACTTGTCTTGTTTCAGTTTTCAGGGAGCATGTTTCCAGTTTCTGTCCATTTAGCAATATGTTAGCTCTGGGTTTACTGTAGATGGCACTTGCTATTTTGAGGTATATTCCTTCTATACCTAGGTGTTAGAGGATTTTTATCAAGAAAGAATGCTGGATTTTATCAAAAGCTTTTTTCTGCATCTAATGATATAATCATGTGGTTCTTGTTTTTTATATCTGTTGAGGTATTTAATGACATTTATGGTATTGCAAATGTTGAACCAACCCTGCATCCTGGTGATGAAGCCTACTTGGTCAAAGTGGATGATTTTTGAGATGTGTTTTCGGATGTGATTTGCTAGAATCTTGCTGAGGATTTTTACATCTATATTCATAAGGGATATTGACCTGTAGTTCTCTTTTTGGGGGGGTCTTTATCCAGTTTAGGTATCAGTGTGATGTAAACTTCATAAAATGATTTTGGGGAGAATTTCACCCTTCTTAACTGTCTGGAACACTTTCAATAGGATTGGAATCAGGACCTCCTTGTACGTTTTGTAGAATTCTGCTGGAATTCCATTCGGTCCTGTACTTTTATTTTATTTATTTAATTTTTGGTAGGTAGTTTTCATATGACAGAGTCAATTTCCTGGGTTGTTATTGGTCAATTTAGTGTCTCAATGTCTCCTTCTTTCAACCTGGGGAAGTTGTGTGATGTCAGAAAGTTCTCCATTCATTTAGGTTATCAAGTTTGTTTCCATATGGGTATACACAGTAATCTCTGATAATCTTTTGTATTTCTTTGGGGTTAGTTGTGATCTGATCTTTTGTATTTTTGATTATGTTTATTGGGGCTTTTTCTCTCTTTTTCTTGATCATTCTGTCTAGGGTTCCATCAATCTTATTAATTCTTTCAAAGAACTAACTTTTGGTTTTGTTGATGTTTTCTATGATATTTTTGTCTTCTATGTCCTGTATTTGGGCCCTTATTTTGGTGATTTGCATTCTTCTGCTAGAGTTGATGTTTTGATGGTCTTCTCTGTCCAGCTCCCTTAGGTGATCTGTTAGGCTCTCTACTTGTGATCTTTCCGTTTTCTTGATGGATGCTTGTAGAGATGCAAATTCCCCTCTTAGAACTGATTTCAAGGCATCCCAGAGGTTTTGGTAAGATGCTTCCTCATTTTCATTAGTTTCAGGAACCTTTTAATTTCTGCTTTGGTTTCAGTGTTGATCCAGTTGTTGTTCAGCATCATGCTGTTTATTGTCCTTGTCTTTGTGAACTTTAGGAAATGTTGTTGGTGTTGATATTTATTTTTATTCCACTATGGTCTGAGAATGTGCATGCAAGATTTCAACATTATGGACTTTGTTTACACTTGATTTATGGCCAAGGATGTGATTTATCTTGGAGTACATTCCATATGGTGATGAGTAAAATGTATATTCTGTGGTTGTTGAGTGGAATAATCTGTAGGTATCTATTAAGTCCATTGGGTCGAGTGTCAAGTTTAGGTTCTGGATCTCCTTGTTGATTTTTTTGCCTCGATGATCTATCTAGGGCTGTTAGTGAGTTATTCAAGTCCCCTGATATAATAGTGTTAGAGTCAATATCTTTTTTTAGTTTACTTAGTAGTTGCCTGTATTGAGTGCTTATATGTTTAGGATGGATATTTCTTGTTGGTGGATTTAACCTTTTAACATTATGTAGTGTCCTTTTGCATATTTTTAAATTTTTGATTGCTTAAAAGTTGTTTGGTCTGATAGTAAGATTGCAACTTCTGCCCTCTTTTGTGATCCATATTTGCCTTCAAACTCATTTTCTATCCTTTAACTCTGAGTCTGTGTGCATCTCTGGTAGTGAGATAAGTTTCCTGGATGCAGCAAATAATTGGGTCATGGTTTATTATTCAGTTTGCCTTTTTGTGTCTTTTCAGTGGTGCATTTAGTCAATTCACATTCAGGCTGATTATTGAAATGTGATTGTTTATTGCTGTCATGAGGTTCTTATAATATTTTTTCTTTGTTTACTTGTTTTCTTTTGGCTTTGGGTTTGATATGTGTGTGTGTTTTCAAGTGTCTTGTTGCGCTGTATTCTCTGCTCTGTGTTCTGCTCTCTATTCTGTGCTCTGCTGTTTTCTTGGGAAGTGTGTGGTCATTCTTCTTTTTCATTCTTCTTTGCTTAATACCTTTTTAAGTGTCTCCTGTAGAGCTGGTCTGGAAGCTGGATGATTTCTTAGGGATTGGATGTCTGGGAAGGATTTTAATTCTCCATCACTGATGAAGCTGAGCTTGGCTGGATAGAAAATTCTTGGTTGAAATTGTTTTTCTTTGAGGACTTTGAGTATAGGACTCCAGTCCCTGCTTGCTTGTAGTGGTTTCTGTCGATAGGTCTGCTGCTATTCTGATTGGTCTGACCTTTCTCTCTTGCTGCCTTTAAGATTTTTTCTTTTGTACCTACTTTGCGTAGGAGAATTACTATGTGTCTAGGGGTTGGTTCTCATTTGATGTCTTGTGGGGGTTCTCTGTATCTCTTGTGCTTGTCTGGTCACCTCTCTGGTGAGATGGAGAAAATTTTCTGGAATTGCCTCCTGGAATACTTGCTCCAAGTTGTTCTCCATTTCCCTTTCTTCTTCTGGGATACCAAACAGGCATAGATTCAGCCTCTAGATATAATTGCACATCTCCTGTAGGCTTTGTTCTTTCTTTCTGAGTCTTCTTTCTATGTTTTTTACAGGTCAGGTTAATTCCATATTCTAGTCTTCAAGTTTTGAGATTCTGTCTTCAGCTAGATTAATTCTGCTTTCCATGCTTGTCATCTTGTTGTTTATTTCTTGGATGAAATTTTTTATTGCCAAAATCTCTAAGTTACTTCTGTGTCGTATCTTGTCTTTCTTGAGTCTTATTCACTCTTTCCATCCATTTCCTAATCCCTGTCGTATTCTGGGGCCAGTCATTGGTGATTTCCATTGTTTGGGCACCAAGGTCTGATTTTTCAGGAGTTTTGTTTTTGATAAATTTGAAATTGCCTGAGATCTTCCTTTGTTTTTTTCTCATTTGTGTCAGATCCCTTGTTTTTATCTTTAGTTCTGTTATTCATTGTCAGTGGGAGAGGCTTTCCCTTCTGATGTTTGCTCAGTCCTCTATTCCTCCCTGCTCTAGGTTCCTGATTTGTTCACTGATCTCCTTGGAGTTCTTCCTTATCCTTTTGTGACCACACCTTTTGTCCCCTCAGACCATTTCTTATCATGGAAATCAAGGGCCTTACAATTTGATCCCTGTCTGTACATCTAGCCTTTCTCCATTACCCTCCTTCTGATGTAAATCTCTCACCTGTGCAAAACTATTTGCAATTTAAATATTTTGAGTTTTTATATATGTTTGTCCTTCCTGGAATATCTTTCTCACTTATATCACTTATACACTTATTAATGAAATAAGTATTGTACATTTTTTCTGTATAAAGTTCTGCTCTGTGGGGCACTGGAAACACAGAGATAATCTAGACAACTGTAGACGTTAGTTTTAAGGACCTTAAATATCTAGCTACAAATATTAAATAATATATTTATGTTACTATTTATAATGAAAATTGCAATAAGAAAGTGGGAAAAAAGAGAAGAAGAAAATGTTATAAACAGAATCTGGCAAGGGGAGTTGACCTAGTTTACAAGATTAAACTAAAACTCTCCTAAAAAACTGAAACTTTAACCTGGAGTAGTGGCTAATAACTGTAATCCCAGCACTTTGAGAGGCTGAGGCAAGAGGATTGCCTGAGCCCAGGGGTTCAGGATCAGCCTGAGCAACTTGTCGAGACCTTCTCTCCACAACAAATCAAAAAACAAGCCTGGTGTGCTGGCACACATGCCTGTAGTTCCAGCTCCTTGGAAGGCTGAGGAGAAGGGATAAACTGAGCGCAGCAAGTCAAGACTGAAGTGGCTGTGAGCATGCCACTGCACCCAAGTCTAGGCAACAGAGTGAAACTGCAACTCAAAAAAAGAAAAAGAAACTTGGAGCTGAAGTTGGTAGGTTGATGGAAGTCAGCCATACAGAAGAACAATGGATCATGAGCATTATAAGGAGGAACATTCTAGATAGTGGAAACAGCCTGTGCAGAAGTTCAAAGGTATAAAGCAACAGGGCACATATAGTTACATAGAAGATGATATGGCTACAGTGTGGGCAATGCTCAGATAGTAGTAAGAGAAGATCGCATACTTGAAAAATTCTTATTTGCTTCTGTGAAAGATCCCTGAATATGCTCCTTCTGCCTCTTTTTGTTTTACCTTTTGCCTTTTCCCATGTCAAGGCAAGGCAGACATATATCTTTCTCATTGCTCTCATGTTGCGTTGTAATTATCTGTTCACATTTTTTTCTCTCACTAAGCTGTGAGATTTCTAAGGAAGTAACTATGAGTCATATTTGTGTTCTAAACACTAGCCATAGTATCAACATATGGAAGACTGTACTTCAAGTATTACTTTCTTTTCACCCATTTATTTCTCAACTTGTTACTGTTTTTCCTTACATGTCCCATTTCTTACTTAAATTTAAGAATATCAATATTTTTTTCAAGACAATTATGCTTTCTTTTGCATTTATATTTGGAGTCATGGTACTGACAACCTCTGTCTTACCAGCCAATAAGCAGTGGCATTATCCGTCATTCTTCCCTCTCAATTAACTTTTATATCCTTTAGAAAGGCTTTTTAATTATTTCTTGATCTTGGTCTCACTTTCTACTTTAGCACTAATTCATGTCTTCTTAGTGTTCTTCCTGAGTTACTGTAATAGATTTTTAACTTGTGTTACTACTTTAAAATTGCTCCTCCCATGTTACCCAAATGACTGTTCAAGTGGGCTTTCTAAAATTCACACCTGATTGTGATACTGGTCAAAATAAGACTTTTTAAAAACAACTCTTTGTTTCTAGAATAAAATGTAAATGCCATGCAGAGTGTTTCATGATCTTCTCCTTCTCTGTCACCTCATCTCTAGATGCTACAATGCCTAAAACTTTGACCTAAAGCCATCTTGAAGAACACATTTAGTTCCTAATTCACCATGATTTGTACTCCTCAAATGCTGTTTGCTCCATCTTTCTAGAAAAAAATTCATCACATTCTCCAACTTAGCAAATTCTAACTTCTACTCTAAACCTCAGATGAAGGCTCATGTGCCCCAGGATTCCTTCCTTCACCATGCTCCTATGGGTACTTCTTGTACCTATTTCTATGTCATGATCTTTTGGTTATAATATAGGTGGCACATTTCCCCCTCCTCAATATATTTTGAATTCTTCAGCTGAGAAACGTTGCTTTATTTTCTTGTTGCCAGTGCCTATGAATTGCCCTATAGGTAGCATAGTTTCTGTCAAACAATTGAACAGGAAAAGCTGAGGGTAGTATATTATTTTTCTATTTTGTGAGAAAGTTGAAGATGACTTAAGAACCAAAACCACATATTAATTAATTATAGACATGGATTTTTTTATAGCTCCAACATCTTCACAATCTGAGTAACAATGTTGTGAAATAGACTACCACATTACTTTTATATTACATAGAAAGTGATTAATAGTCAGAATAGTAAATTAACTTTTAAATATATCACATAATTAAAAATGAAATTTGATGTTTGGGTCAAAATATAGTTTTCTGAATTTTTTCTTTGTAAATTTAAACGATATCCTTAACTCCCTTCATTAAATCCATGTTATCTAGTTCCTAAGCCTTTCTTATTTAGTGTCTCTTTTCCTTTCTTTCTAAAAAGTGACCGATTAAATTATAGCTTTGTCATTTATGAATTATTTCTGTCAATATCACTGTAGAGATAGTCAATATTATTATGTTAAGGATAGCTATTAATAAAACTTATTTTACAATATAACATTTTATGCTATAAAATATACTAGGTACATATAGATTATATTTTATTAAAATATTAAAATTATATGTAAACAAAAAATAGTTAGACATTCTAAGCATCATCATATTAATTTAAACAGTCTGCTAAAACCACAATACAAGCAACATAACTAAGTTGTTCTTTAAATATTAAGTATCTAATAAAAATATATATATATTGAAATTTGGGTGTTAGCATATCATATACACTATGGCTTTGTTAATTTAAACATAGCAATGTGATAGAGGTACAAGTTATAAATGTGAATATATATATATATTATTTTAAAGGCATGTGGTTCAATTCGGGATTAGGTATACAAGTGATCATCATACAGGTAAAGTTTGGACCTCTTGTTTGTCCTCACTTTGACTGGTTTGAGATTAGATACGCTTACTGACATTTTGTCTCCCCACAACCCCTTGGCAGCATCCCACTTCCAATCCCTTTCCTATAGTATTATGGTAAATGTTCAGGTTCCACTTGTGAGTGAGAACATGTGGAATTCAGTTCTTTGTTTCTGTGATAGATCACTGAGTGTGATAGACTCTAAATCCATCCAAGTTACTGTGAAGTCCATATTGAAAATATATATATTTAAAAATAATTGAGTTGTTTAATGTGATATACAATTATGTTTTGTGTGGGTGCTGAAACAGCTATTTTAGTGCAGGGACATTTTGAGCCACCAATTTAATACAGTTGTTTTAAAATTAAGACCATTTTGGTAAGTGCCATAATAAGTCATTCCTTTTTCAGTTTTTCAAAAAGTCAGAAGACATATGAATGGATTATATTTCATGCCATTCACAGGTCATATCCTCTTCTTCACTCCCATCCCAGTCTTGAGAACCTGAAGTGGCAGAGGAGGAGTATTAGTGATGAAATCGGCCTGTGGTTGGGGTCGGGGACAATGGGAGAGTTAGGAACATATTGACCATCAGAGAGTGGGCGAGAGATGGTAATGGATTAAGAATTCACTTAATAAATACATTTTCCTAGAGCACTATTATGGTGCAAGCAGGGTTCAAAATAGGGGCAAACAGGAATGAAGAAGACAGTGCTTGCAGTTTAGTGGCAAATGCACCTTAAGCTAGACATTAAAATAAAGTTTGAGTGTCATGATAGACAAATAGAGTGATATCAGAGGTTAAAGAAAAATAATTTAACAGTCTAGAGGTCAGAGAAGGTTTCCTTGAAATATTAACATTCAGGTACAGATCTGAAGTAGGAGGATTTAACCAGGTGAAACGCTTAAATGTCAGAGATATCTGTGACTCAAACAGCTTGGCAATGGAGAATGGTAAATTTGTATTTCAGGAAAGATGTTTTATGTGACTGCATCAAATACTGATGTGTCAAAGTTTTCTATGGTGCATTTGAGTTTCACGTCCACTAATGATTACAAAGAATTTGGATAGGTTTTTTATATCCACTGCCTTTGAGTTCACAAAAGTAGGTTTGTAGAGCTGTAGAGAGGCTTAGAATTCAGCTCCTTAATTTGTGCTCCAATTTTCAGTTGTGTGCTGAGAATTTGACAAGCATTACAGAAGAAACTTTCATAGCATTTCAAAAATGTCATCGATTTTGGAAATAACAGTTTCAATTCAAGACTATATAAATTTTGAGACAATTTTTATAGGTGTGAATATCTGTTCAGAAAACATTATTATGATTAACGTACAAATCTCTGTGATTGTCTGGCATTGACTTTATTTATGTGGAAATGGTTAGTATTAAACACCATAGATTTGGCATAAAGTGGCATGCACTTAATGATTATGAATTAATAATCAGAGAAAGTGAAGAAGATTAAGTTAATAATAATTATTTTCATTAAACTTTGTTCAAACTATTTGAAAGCATCTCAAACTCTTGCTCATTTTAATTAAGTTTTAACCTACCAGAATTGTAAATCACATAGTATTAACAAACAGAAAAAATAGCATTACTTTCTAGTAAAAATACAGAAATAGTAAAAACAGCATTTTATTATAGTATATGCATGTGAAAATAGGGATATAAACGCCAACACTATAAAGTTTGATATTAAAAACTGAATTATAAAAAATTATTTAAAAAAACCTGAATTATAATAAACCATATTTCGGTCTGTCCAATAGTAACAGCTTGTATAAATGAGAGCAGCAGGCATAATATATTGGGTTAGTCTAGTCACACACCAATCCCTTGGATGATACTAAGAAGCCAGAAAATGTTGTGTGACAGGACTTACAAGCATCAACTGCCAGATGTTACCTAGGAGCTCAAGAGACAGGGTTGTAAGATCTGCTTATTGCAGTGTATGGGTTAATAAAAGTCTAAAGAAGACTACTTGGGTATTTCTTAATTCTTTTGGAGTATAATTTAGAAGTGGCTCTCCCTGAGAGATAAATGTAAGAAAATAAAATCTGAAGTGTTTATACTGCCCAGAAAGAAATTTCATTCATATGGATGTATTGCAAATTACCCTAATCTCAGACTTGAGACTTATTAGCTATTGCAAACAAAAATGTGTTTTGAAAAATATTTTGAACAAGGCTAGCCTTTTGGAGTGCTGTGAAAGAATTGTTTATAATAATATAGGAGTAAGATTTGTATTTTACTTTCAATTAATCACAAAGCATGTTATATGTCCTCAACATTTAAGAATTGGGAAATTGGAGAGCTTTTAGGACTTTTAAATATATCACTAATTCATTTATTAGTTATTAATTTGCTCATGTACTTGATATTGGAGGTAACAAATAAATGAAATTCAGAGACTGCTTATATCTTACTTAGGGAAATAGTGGTATAATGTGATTATGTCATAATAGAAGTAAACATGCCACTTTAAGGTAAAAGGCCTTCAATTCAAACTATACAACATTTTCAAGATATAACACCAAAGTTTATCTTGAAGTGCTTAAAAGAGTTAGCTAGAAGGAAAACAAGAAATTACTTGCCAGGTTAGAAGACTACAATGCCTAAAGACAGAAATATTAATATTGTTTTTTCACCAGAAAAATTTCAAATGATTTTGTTGTCTTGAAGTAAAGATTTTACTCAGAAAGATGATGAGTGACAATTTTGGAAAAATTACTCAAGACGAATGGCAGTGTTTGTTATGCTAGCATAATTAAGTTTAGTCTTGAAACAATGGAAACCACCAAAATATTTTATGTATGGAAGTGATCACATTTGAGACATAGAAACACACCACTGGATTATAAGATAGAAAGTAAATTCAGAAAGAGTTGCATTGTTGATGAGTTGGGAAGCTATAAAAGATGCCCAGGTGAATTAATATAAGTACTAGTGGTAACACTAGATATCAACAGCTCCACTAGTGGTAGCACTAGATATCAACAGCTGTAGAGATACAGCTCCAGAGTTATGTAGAGGTTCAGATTTATAGCATATGCTGTCTGATTGTGTGAGAGAAGAGACAGTGAGTTATGTTGATGCATCTTTCATTTGAGGTACCTTTGAGATATAAAAGTGAAGTAACCTAGTATACACCAGGCTATAATTCTATGAAGAAATAGATCATTTTAATTCACCAGGCTATAATTCTATGAAGAAATAGATCATTTTAATTCATTGTTGTGGTTTCACTTGTTGAATAGAATTTTAAATTATAAGAGAGCTGTTCTCTGTGGAATCAAATGTGTTAGTCATTGGCATGGAGGTGTAGCAATAATTATGGATGTGGATGGTATTGCTCAGAAAAGAAATATCAAGAAAGATAAAGACAACATCTGAATAGGTGTGTTGTTGGGGAATAGACAGGCTGTTGTTTGAGGAGACTAAAATAAATACTGAAATGACTGGGCATCAGAAAAAACTTACTTTAGGGTGGTAGGGTGGGTGTCCTGAAAACCAAGGGAAAAATATATATTTAAGTCAAATTATTTTTTGATGTGTAAAACAGAATGCCATTATCAATAAGCTTTTGCAATCAGAAGGAGTAATTGACAAACTTATCAAGAAAAATTCAGAGTGCAGACAACAGGGAATAGTAACTGAGCCTATAAATGTAGAATAATCTTTCAGAAATCGTATTTGTGAAAAGAACCATGTGATGGAAGGAGTAAGAATGAGTAGCTAGTGAATTTTAAGGACATGCAGATTCAAGGGTTTTTTGGGTTTTGTTTTAAGTTCACCTTTCATAACTTCTTTATGCAAGACTTGATTCTACTAGAAACCAGACTTAAAACAGGTTTTTCTTATGCGATGCTCCACCTGGTGAAATACAACTCCCAGCCCATTGTAACTTCAAACTGAAAGCTGCTCCTGAAAAATTCTGGCAGTTTTCTGTATTACATCTGTTTGTCGAGGAATTGTAAGCCAACCTCAGCCCTTATGATTATTTTTACTTTTGTAATTTTTACTTGTTGTTCAGACTCCCTGTTTAGATTCTTTAGTCCCTTCCAATGCCCAGTAAAGATGATACTACAATAATTTAATAAAATCACACTTGGCTCTGCGGATGTCGCCCAAGTTCAGGCCTCCTCTCTGGCGATCGCAGTTTCTGGTGTTTGGACGCTGTCCAGGGTGCTGAATCTGTGGACCCAGTCGCTCCAGGCTTAGACAATTTCGTCAGCAACTTTCAATTTCCACTCTTGTTTATTTTTTATTTCAGCCACATATAGTAGATCTGGGGACTGAATCAAGGCAAACTGAGAGACATACACTATGCAAATCACCTTCTCTTGAGCCTTTGTTTGTACAGTCAAGGGTCTGTCTCTGTCTCTCTTTTAATTATTTTTTCTTCTTTTAGCAAGGTTTATTATTTTCCCCTGTGGATACATTATAAATATATTCAGTCCTCAAGTAATGAAATTTTGTCTGAAATCAGAAAAAGACAATATTCATACTTGTATATGAGTGTGTTGCCCTTGAAGCTACACTAATGTGATATAACAGTTAAGCAAGGCCAGTGCTGTCTTATGCACCCAGCTAAGAGCACTACTGTGAACACTGTACTCCTCTCAGTTTAAAAGTCGCCTCTCAAAATATTGTTTTGTTACCTAGAGTTATTATTTTGTTCCTATGATCCAATATTCTTTTAGTCTATTTTTCAACAAGGGAGCAATCATTAGCTTGTATTCTGAAACATTAACCATACACTTGGGTAAACCAAACATAGAACTATTTTAACAGCTAAAGTAGAACCTGAATGTGAAAATATACATTTAAATGTCGGCATTCAAATAATTTCAGGTGTGTCAGGAAAAGGTACTAGGATTGTGAAAGCAACACAAAATAACACTAATAAAAATGATAAATAATATCCTATTAAGTTTCAATGACTGATTAGAGAATCTTTGATATTTTTGTCCCTTTATTCATTCACAAAAAAGAAACAGCTTATCAAGTCTCATTAAGAAAGTCACTATTGGGATTGTGATTGGTCTCTAGATCAACTTGAGGAGACCTAACTTTTAAAATATTTTTAGTTTTACATTTCTTAAACAAGGTAGATAGTATAGTTGTCTACTTATCTAAGTCTTGTCTAAAATCCTTCACTGCTATTCAGTTTTAAGTTTTTAAAAATTTCTTCTTTGACCCATTCTTTATAATGACTGTGAGGTGTTTTTTTTGTTGTTGTTGTTCATAAGTGTAATTTATTTTTGTTATTAACTTCTTTTTAAATTGTGTTTTATTTTAGATTCAGGTAGTACAAGTGTATGTTTGTTACATGAATATATTGCAGAGTGGTGGGGATTGGGCTTCAAGTGACCCATTTGCCATAGAGTGAACATTGTATCCAATAGGCAACCTCTGAGCCCTAACCCCTCTTCCCACCACCCCTCACCCCCTTTTAGTGTTCTCAGGGTCTATTTTTGTGATTAACTTCTATTTTAAACTATGTTGTAATCAGATAATTGTGGATTGCTCATCCTTAACATTTCATTTGGTCATTAGTCTTTCTTTTTGGTGTTCTTAATTTTTTTAATTTTTTTGAGTAGGAGTCTCACTCTGTCACACAGGCTGGAATGCAGTGGCATGCTGTTCACAGCCACCACAGCCTCGACCTGCTGGACTTAGGTGATCTTTTAGTCTCAGCCTTCCAAGTAGCTGGAACTACAGATGCATTTTACCACACCCGACTTGCAGTCTTTCTTGCAATTGAGATTGTTCACAGGCATTTTTCTTTTCTTTTTCAACCACATTCTTAACATTTTCTTTAGAACAGTTCTTTTGGAGATAAAATACGTTAGTGTTTACTTACTCTCTGAATGTCTTCATTTTCCCTTCATCTTTGAAAAATCATTTTGCTGACTGGCAATTCTAGGTTGACAGGTATTTTCTCCTAGCTCTTAGTAGACATTATTTTACTGTCTGTTGTCTTATGCTTTTGCTATTGAAATATCTGCATTAATCCTAACTGTCACTTCCTTTCAGTGATGTGGCTTTTCTTTCTGTGCCCTCAAGATTTTATCTTCATCTTTTGTGTTTAGCAATTCCATTGCCATGTGTGTAGGTATAGGTTTCCATTTGTTTGCTTGTTTTCTGGCATGTATTATATCTTCCAGGAACAGTGACTTGAAATTTTTATCACTTCTGAAAAAAAGAATAGCAAATATTTCTTTAAATAGTGTCAATTTATTTCTATTGTTAATATTCTTATGAAAATTTCACTTTTAATACCTTTTTATAGTTTATTTCTGTATATTAGTTTGCAAATGTTTGTTTTTAAAATATTGCCCGTATATATACAGAAACTATTATTTATTTGATAATTGCAAATATCAAATCTGAGATCTAGTGTATATTGTTTCTGCTGACTCTAATATATAATGATGTTTTGTGTCCTTTTGTGAGCTCTCAATTTGCTCTTCTAATCAATTGCTGTCATGTAGTTAATTTTGATAAATTTTCCTCCAAAGATGGCTTGTTTTTCTTCTTTGTTTCTGCAAATAGAAAATGGTAACATCTCACCAAATCCACATCAAGATCCCTCAAAAGTTTAGATGCAGAAATGACCCCCAACTGCACCTTCCCTTTGTAGTTCTTTTCCAAAATTCAAAATTTCCACAGAAATATCACATCAGAGCAAACTTCCCTTTGAGCATGACCAAACATTCAGGACAATTTCTTGCACTCTTGCTTCTAATATTTTATTCTGCTTTGATTCTGGCTCCTTGCCCTGAATTTCAGGTGTTTCTCTCAGCTACTGCAGGTCTCTCTAGCCCAGGTTACAACCGAACAGAGCGTGCTCAACTTATGGTTACATGCATGTTTGGGGCAGGAGGATTATCCCCAGCTAGTGAGACCAAGGAGGCCACCATAACTGTGACTGTAAGGGAACTATTACTGAGGAAATATGCATGCATTACTGCTTAGAATTCCTAGCCATACATGTTATAAAAAGACTGAAGATGTTTTCAAATAATTATTTTACATGAATATATTAAACACAGAGAATAAATATAGAGAGTAAACAAAATTTGGCAAACCCACTACTGAACCTTTACAAATATTAAAAGGCTACCAATAAACAGATAACTAATAAATCTGATAAAAGTCATTAACTATTGTAAGAAGTTCTCTGGGTGACCTTCGACAGAGTTTGCTCCATTTCTCACTGTGGTTTCAAATAATAACTGGAATATGCTGGGAATGGATATCTCAAGTTAAGGGGGACTCAAAGGAACAGCCTGGGTTCTGTTACAGTCCCCCCACCCCAGAAACAGATTGTCCTTCAATACTTGTGCCCATTGTGACATATTTCAGCCAGGTGGGCAGCTTTCTGGGGTCCCTTAGCTGTGGCACAAGTAGGGCATTTGCAGATGAGATTTTACTCATGCCAGAGAGTTTCCTGAGCTTTAGGGGACCACTCACACTGAATCCTTGGTTTCTGTTTTCCCTGAATGCCTACCTGTAAGTAATACACTCGTTCCATGTAACTTGTTTTCAAAAATATTTGTGTCATCAGATGCAGAAAAGATGGTAACCAGCATAGAGTGAACTCACTTTACGGATACATAGAAATCAAGTCTATAGTTTCCAAGTAATCACCAAACTAAAAGGAAATACAAAAATCTTTATCATCCAAAGAAAAAATAAGAAAGAGAAAAACGTGAAATGTGAAAAATAATTGTATGAAGAAAACATAGAATGTGAGGATAAAAATAACTAATAAATACAAATATACACAGAATAAACCAAACAGTTAAAGAATGAGAAAAGGGTTGCATTTAGGAAAATATCCAACAACATATTACTTATAAGAATCACACTTGAAATAAAAAGATATAATCACACATGTAGGAAGATTGAACACCTTAAAAAATCAAAAGATATAAAAATGTTAACTAAAAGAAAGTTACTCAAAGCAAAATTAATATCAGGCCATTTAGAATTTGGAGTAAAAATTCTAATGGAGTAAAAATAATGGAGGTAGTTATTGCATATGGTTACAAGAAATTCTCAAATGAAATAACAAGTTGTTAGTTACTAAAAATATGCCTTTAACAAATATTAATTAAACACAGATGTTTAAAACAAGAAATAAGCAAACTACAATATCCTGGAAGATTTATCACTTCTCTAACTGTAGTTATAACTTTGCATAAATAATAAGTCAGCATATAAAATACTTCAAAAAGAAATTGATTGAGTAAATATATTTGATCTAGCAAGTATGTTGCAAATGGCATTCAATGAAAGTACATATTATTTTCAAGACTACATAATGCATTTGCAAAATTTTATTATTTATATATTTACAAAAGACTCAACATTTAGTGAATAATCTTGTGTTTTACATCAAATTTTTTTATTGAGCAGAATAAATAAAAATAGTTTCGTGTCCTGTGTGCTTAAAAACTTAGAATTTTGCTTGTAAAGATCATAACAAGGAGGAAAATGACAAAATAGTGGGAGTTTTGTGCTAATTAAAGTATTAACAAGAAATTGTATAACACATTTTTTTGTCTCACATTCAAAGTAACTGTTAGAAGCTTTGCACAATTGTCAATAAATAAGCAAAAGTATTGAATATTTAAGCATTATCTCAAAAAGTTAGAAAAACAATAAAAAAACTAAATATTTTTAAAGGTAGAAATATAGAGAATATAAAGATAAGGTCAGAAATTTATTAAAAAATAAAAATAAAAAAGCAGAAATTTAGAAAATAAAGCCAATAGACTAAAAAAAGTAATAAGAGGGAAACATGGTTCTTTGAAAATAATCCACAAAAATTGATCAAGAAATAAGGAAAATAAAATAAATATTAATAAAATTAGATTATATGAGTATAGTTATATTAGAAAGTATAAAAGAATTTTATGAACAATTTTTGCCAATATATTTGGGAAGTTAAATAAGAAAGAACCTTTTTAGGAAAAATAGATAAAGTCACAACAATCACTCCAGAAGAAATAGAAAACCTGCAACTTTTATTATTTGATAAAGCAAAAATCAGTAATGTTGCAAATCATACGAAAAGTCCCAGGTAACGGCTCTGAAAGACTGCAATATACCATTCCAACCTTCAACTTTCAATCTGAACTTTTTTCTTTTATAAAATTACTTCTTTGTCTTTCTCAGGACTCTCTCTTGCTGGTCTTAATATTCTGTAACTTCATATTCTAAATTATGACAGGCTGTTTCCTACATTTAGGGTTTTTTTCATGTTTATTATGGTTGACTTTGTAAAGTTCTTACTTCCACAAGAATGTTTGACAATGTTTTTTGTTCTATTTTTCTAAAATCAAGAGGAATTTTTATATTTAATCCCAGATCTCCTTTATGGCAGCTTAACTTGCTTTCCTAGTCTCAAGACACAAAATAAATGTTTGGGAACTATTCTCATTTGGTGATATTCTCAGCAGTTAATGAGCATTTCCCAGAAAATTTTCTATTGTTCAGAAGAGATGTCTAATTCATTTGTACCAAGTATTCAGAGCCAGAAAATGATAAATTTCAATTGGAGACCATAATTCTAAGTTTGAGGTTCACAAAAGTTTTACAAGAAGAGAAACATATTGATAACAGACTGTCATGGAAAGATTATTAGAAATGAAGTTACCTGTGGGCAAATTCCAGCAAAGAATCTTAGTGTGGTAGCTCTTTAACAGTAATTTAAAAAGTATTCACTCGATGTTAGGAAATGTGAGGAAACAGATTGTCCTTCAATACTTGTGCCCTGAGAGCCACATTTACTGAGATTAAAACAAGCAAACATATAAAAACTCTACTTATCCTCCATGTGCATCTCGAATCTATTAGCACTTTGGATCAGTAAACATTTTTACTTAGAACAAAATGCTACAATATACACATAAAATTGTACAATAAAGTGAAGTTCTTGTTCTCAACCCTATTTTCCACAGAACAGTCGAGTGGTCTTTTAAAAACGCAAGTCAGGCCAAGTCACTCCTCCACAAACACATCCACTGGTTACTCATTTTGATCAGAATTCCGTTGTCCTATAACTTGTGCATCAGGAGGTGGCACTTTCTCTTCTGTAAAAGGCCAGTGAGTAAACATTTGTGCCTTTGTGGCCACATGGTCCCTGTAGCAACTATTTTACTCAACTATTATGGCAGGAAAGTGGAAATCAGTGCCTATGGATGTGTTCCAGTGAAATTTACTGATGAACACTAAAGTATCAATTTCATATTCTTTACTTATGACACTAAACTTTTTTCTTGGCTATTTTAAAAAATCTATTTTAAAAATGTAAAGAATATGTTTAGCTCATGGGTTACAAACAAAATCAGGGAACTGGCCGCCTTTTGCCAACCCAGTCTCTGCACCACCTGCGACCTGCTCTATCCCAAACCCCTGTCTTTTGACTTGCCTCTTCTCACACTGCCCAACCACTGTGATCTCATTGATGTCCCTTCACTAAGTGAGCCGTGACATCTTGAAACATCCTTTTCTCCCTGTTATCCTCAGGCTGGTTCCCTCACTTCTCTTCAGTCTCCCTGCAAGTACCACTTATCTCAGCAGCCTTCCCTCACCCCCCACATAAAAACAGCAACCCCTCCCCCACCTACTATTAGTTTCTTCTTTATCCTAACTAATTTTCCCAAAGCATTCATTACTTATCCCTGCATAACATTTTAATACTATATCTTACTACTAGACTATTAATGTTATGTGGTTAGGAATTTTTGTGTTTTTTTTTTGTTTGTTTAATATTGCATCCTCAGGCCGGGCTCGGTGGCTCAGCCTGTAATCCCGCGCCTTTGGGAGGCTGAGGTGA